>NC_088410.1:21939004-22239004 GCF_034236695.1 Oncorhynchus nerka | reverse complement strand
AGTATTGGGACCCAGGACAACAACATATCCTGGTCTCTATTCTCAGGACCAGGACTATAACACTGAGTATTGGGACCCAGGACAACAACATATCCTGGTCTCTATTCTCAGGACCAGGACTATAACACTGAGTATTGGGACCCAGGACAACAACATATCCTGGTCTCTATTCTCAGGACCAGGACTATAACACTGAGTATTGGGACCCAGGACAACAACATATCCTGGTCTCTATTCTCAGGACCAGGACTATAACACTGAGTATTGGGACCCAGGACAACAACATATCCTGGTCTCTATTCTCAGGACCAGGACTATAACACTGAGTATTGGGACCCAGGACAACAACATATCCTGGTCTCTATTCTCAGGACCAGGACTATAACACTGAGTATTGGGACCCAGGACAACAACATATCCTGGTCTCTATTCTCAGGACCAGGACTATAACACTGAGTATTGGGACCCAGGACAACAACATATCCTGGTCTCTATTCTCAGGACCAGGACTATAACACTGAGTATTGGGACTATCCTGGTCTCTATTCTCAGGACCAGGACTATAACACTGAGTATTGGGACCCAGGACAACAACATATCCTGGTCTCTATTCTCAGGACCAGGACTATAACACTGAGTATTGGGACCCAGGACAACAACATATCCTGGTCTCTATTCTCAGGACCAGGACTATAACACTGAGTATTGGGACCCAGGACAACAACATATCCTGGTCTCTATTCTCAGGACCAGGACTATAACACTGAGTATTGGGACCCAGGACAACAACATATCCTGGTCTCTATTCTCAGGACCAGGACTATAACACTGAGTATTGGGACCCAGGACAACAACATATCCTGGTCTCTATTCTCAGGACCAGGACTATAACACTGAGTATTGGGACCCAGGACAACAACATATCCTGGTCTCTATTCTCAGGACCAGGACTATAACACTGAGTATTGGGACCCAGGACAACAACATATCCTGGTCTCTATTCTCAGGACCAGGACTATAACACTGAGTATTGGGACCCAGGACAACAACATATCCTGGTCTCTATTCTCAGGACCAGGACTATAACACTGAGTATTGGGACCCAGGACAACAACATATCCTGGTCTCTATTCTCAGGACCAGGACTATAACACTGAGTATTGGGACCCAGGACAACAACATATCCTGGTCTCTATTCTCAGGACCAGGACTATAACACTGAGTATTGGGACCCAGGACAACAACATATCCTGGTCTCTATTCTCAGGACCAGGACTATAACACTGAGTATTGGGACCCAGGACAACAACATATCCTGGTCTCTATTCTCAGGACCAGGACTATAACACTGAGTATTGGGACCCAGGACAACAACATATCCTGGTCTCTATTCTCAGGACCAGGACTATAACACTGAGTATTGGGACCCAGGACAACAACATATCCTGGTCTCTATTCTCAGGACCAGGACTATAACACTGAGTATTGGGACCCAGGACAACAACATATCCTGGTCTCTATTCTCAGGACCAGGACTATAACACTGAGTATTGGGACCCAGGACAACATATCCTGGTCTCTATTCTCAGGACCAGGACTATAACACTGAGTATTGGGACCCAGGACAACAACATATCCTGGTCTCTATTCTCAGGACCAGGACTATAACACTGAGTATTGGGACCCAGGACAACAACATATCCTGGTCTCTATTCTCAGGACCAGGACTATAACACTGAGTATTGGGACCAGGACAACAACATATCCTGGTCTCTATTCTCAGGACCAGGACTATAACACTGAGTATTGGGACCCAGGACAACAACATATCCTGGTCTCTATTCTCAGGACCAGGACTATAACACTGAGTATTGGGACCCAGGACAACAACATATCCTGGTCTCTATTCTCAGGACCAGGACTATAACACTGAGTATTGGGACCCAGGACAACAACATATCCTGGTCTCTATTCTCAGGACCAGGACTATAACACTGAGTATTGGGACCCAGGACAACAACATATCCTGGTCTCTATTCTCAGGACCAGGACTATAACACTGAGTATTGGGACCCAGGACAACAACATATCCTGGTCTCTATTCTCAGGACCAGGACTATAACACTGAGTATTGGGACCCAGGACAACAACATATCCTGGTCTCTATTCTCAGGACCAGGACTATAACACTGAGTATTGGGACCCAGGACAACAACATATCCTGGTCTCTATTCTCAGGACCAGGACTATAACACTGAGTATTGGGACCCAGGACAACAACATATCCTGGTCTCTATTCTCAGGACCAGGACTATAACACTGAGTATTGGGACCCAGGACAACAACATATCCTGGTCTCTATTCTCAGGACCAGGACTATAACACTGAGTATTGGGACCCAGGACAACAACATATCCTGGTCTCTATTCTCAGGACCAGGACTATAACACTGAGTATTGGGACCCAGGACAACAACATATCCTGGTCTCTATTCTCAGGACCAGGACTATAACACTGAGTATTGGGATCCAGGAACATATCCTGGTCTCTATTCTCAGGGACTATAACACTGAGTATTGGGACCAGGACAACAACATATCCTGGTCTCTATTCTCAGGACCAGGACTATAACACTGAGTATTGGGACCCAGGACAACAACATATCCTGGTCTCTATTCTCAGGACCAGGACTATAACACTGAGTATTGGGACCCAGGACAACAACATATCCTGGTCTCTATTCTCAGGACCAGGACTATAACACTGAGTATTGGGACCCAGGACAACAACATATCCTGGTCTCTATTCTCAGGACCAGGACTATAACACTGAGTATTGGGACCCAGGACAACAACATATCCTGGTCTCTATTCTCAGGACCAGGACTATAACACTGAGTATTGGGACCCAGGACAACAACATATCCTGGTCTCTATTCTCAGGACCAGGACTATAACACTGAGTATTGGGACCCAGGACAACAACATATCCTGGTCTCTATTCTCAGGACCAGGACTATAACACTGAGTATTGGGACCCAGGACAACAACATATCCTGGTCTCTATTCTCAGGACCAGGACTATAACACTGAGTATTGGGACCCAGGACAACAACATATCCTGGTCTCTATTCTCTAGGGGACCAGGACTATAACACTGAGTATTGGGACCCAGGACAACAACATATCCTGGTCTCTATTCTCAGGACCAGGACTATAACACTGAGTATTGGGACCAGGACAACAACATATCCTGGTCTCTATTCTCAGGACCAGGACTATAACACTGAGTATTGGGACCCAGGACAACAACATATCCTGGTCTCTATTCTCAGGACCAGGACTATAACACTGAGTATTGGGACCAGGACAACAACATATCCTGGTCTCTATTCTCAGGACCAGGACTATAACACTGAGTATTGGGACCCAGGACAACAACATATCCTGGTCTCTATTCTCAGGACCAGGACTATAACACTGAGGTCTCTATTCTCAGGACCAGGACTATAACACTGAGTATTGGGACCCAGGACAACAACATATCCTGGTCTCTATTCTCAGGACCAGGACTATAACACTGAGTATTGGGACCCAGGACAACAACATATCCTGGTCTCTATTCTCAGGACCAGGACTATAACACTGAGTATTGGGACCCAGGACAACAACATATCCTGGTCTCTATTCTCAGGACCAGGACTATAACACTGAGTATTGGGACCCAGGACAACAACATATCCTGGTCTCTATTCTCAGGACCAGGACTATAACACTGAGTATTGGGACCCAGGACAACAACATATCCTGGTCTCTATTCTCAGGACCAGGACTATAACACTGAGTATTGGGACCCAGGACAACAACATATCCTGGTCTCTATTCTCAGGACCAGGACTATAACACTGAGTATTGGGACCCAGGACAACAACATATCCTGGTCTCTATTCTCAGGACCAGGACTATAACACTGAGTATTGGGACCCAGGACAACAACATATCCTGGTCTCTATTCTCAGGACCAGGACTATAACACTGAGTATTGGGATCCAGGACAACAACATATCCTGGTCTCTATTCTCAGGACCAGGACTATAACACTGAGTATTGGGACCCAGGACAACAACATATCCTGGTCTCTATTCTCAGGACCAGGACTATAACACTGAGTATTGGGACCCAGGACAACAACATATCCTGGTCTCTATTCTCAGGACCAGGACTATAACACTGAGTATTGGGACCCAGGACAACAACATATCCTGGTCTCTATTCTCAGGACCAGGACTATAACACTGAGTATTGGGACCCAGGACAACAACATATCCTGGTCTCTATTCTCAGGACCAGGACTATAACACTGAGTATTGGGACCCAGGACAACAACATATCCTGGTCTCTATTCTCAGGACCAGGACTATAACACTGAGTATTGGGACCCAGGACAACAACATATCCTGGTCTCTATTCTCAGGACCAGGACTATAACACTGAGTATTGGGACCCAGGACAACAACATATCCTGGTCTCTATTCTCAGGACCAGGACTATAACACTGAGTATTGGGACCCAGGACAACAACATATCCTGGTCTCTATTCTCAGGACCAGGACTATAACACTGAGTATTGGGACCCAGGACAACAACATATCCTGGTCTCTATTCTCAGGACCAGGACTATAACACTGAGTATTGGGACCCAGGACAACAACATATCCTGGTCTCTATTCTCAGGACCAGGACTATAACACTGAGTATTGGGACCCAGGACAACAACATATCCTGGTCTCTATTCTCAGGACCAGGACTATAACACTGAGTATTGGGACCCAGGACAACAACATATCCTGGTCTCTATTCTCAGGACCAGGACTATAACACTGAGTATTGGGACCCAGGACAACTATCCTGGTCTCTATTCTCAGGACCAGGACTATAACACTGAGTATTGGGACCCAGGACAACAACATATCCTGGTCTCTATTCTCAGGACCAGGACTATAACACTGAGTATTGGGACCCAGGACAACAACATATCCTGGTCTCTATTCTCAGGACCAGGACTATAACACTGAGTATTGGGACCCAGGACAACAACATATCCTGGTCTCTATTCTCAGGACCAGGACTATAACACTGAGTATTGGGACCCAGGACAACAACATATCCTGGTCTCTATTCTCAGGACCAGGACTATAACACTGAGTATTGGGACCCAGGACAACAACATATCCTGGTCTCTATTCTCAGGACCAGGACTATAACACTGAGTATTGGGACCAGGACAACAACATATCCTGGTCTCTATTCTCAGGACCAGGACTATAACACTGAGTATTGGGACCCAGGACAACAACATATCCTGGTCTCTATTCTCAGGACCAGGACTATAACACTGAGTATTGGGACCCAGGACAACAACATATCCTGGTCTCTATTCTCAGGACCAGGACTATAACACTGAGTATTGGGACCCAGGACAACAACATATCCTGGTCTCTATTCTCAGGACCAGGACTATAACACTGAGTATTGGGACCCAGGACAACAACATATCCTGGTCTCTATTCTCAGGACCAGGACTATAACACTGAGTATTGGGACCCAGGACAACAACATATCCTGGTCTCTATTCTCAGGACCAGGACTATAACACTGAGTATTGGGACCCAGGACAACAACATATCCTGGTCTCTATTCTCAGGACCAGGACTATAACACTGAGTATTGGGACCCAGGACAACAACATATCCTGGTCTCTATTCTCAGGACCAGGACTATAACACTGAGTATTGGGACCCAGGACAACAACATATCCTGGTCTCTATTCTCAGGACCAGGACTATAACACTGAGTATTGGGACCAGGACAACAACATATCCTGGTCTCTATTCTCAGGACCAGGACTATAACACTGAGTATTGGGACCCAGGACAACAACATATCCTGGTCTCTATTCTCAGGACCAGGACTATAACACTGAGTATTGGGACCCAGGACAACAACATATCCTGGTCTCTATTCTCAGGACCAGGACTATAACACTGAGTATTGGGACCCAGGACAACAACATATCCTGGTCTCTATTCTCAGGACCAGGACTATAACACTGAGTATTGGGACCCAGGACAACAACATATCCTGGTCTCTATTCTCAGGACCAGGACTATAACACTGAGTATTGGGACCCAGGACAACAACATATCCTGGTCTCTATTCTCAGGACCAGGACTATAACACTGAGTATTGGGACCCAGGACAACAACATATCCTGGTCTCTATTCTCCAGGACTATAACACTGAGGACCAGGACTAACAATCATTCTCAGGACCAGGACTATAACACTGAGTATTGGGACCCAGGACAACAACATATCCTGGTCTCTATTCTCAGGACCAGGACTATAACACTGAGTATTGGGACCCAGGACAACAACATATCCTGGTCTCTATTCTCAGGACCAGGACTATAACACTGAGTATTGGGACCCAGGACAACAACATATCCTGGTCTCTATTCTCAGGACCAGGACTATAACACTGAGTATTGGGACCCAGGACAACAACATATCCTGGTCTCTATTCTCAGGACCAGGACTATAACACTGAGTATTGGGACCCAGGACAACAACATATCCTGGTCTCTATTCTCAGGACCAGGACTATAACACTGAGTATTGGGACCCAGGACAACAACATATCCTGGTCTCTATTCTCAGGACCAGGACTATAACACTGAGTATTGGGACCCAGGACAACAACATATCCTGGTCTCTATTCTCAGGACCAGGACTATAACACTGAGTATTGGGACCCAGGACAACAACATATCCTGGTCTCTATTCTCAGGACCAGGACTATAACACTGAGTATTGGGACCCAGGACAACAACATATCCTGGTCTCTATTCTCAGGACCAGGACTATAACACTGAGTATTGGGACCCAGGACAACAACATATCCTGGTCTCTATTCTCAGGACCAGGACTATAACACTGAGTATTGGGACCCAGGACAACAACATATCCTGGTCTCTATTCTCAGGACCAGGACTATAACACTGAGTATTGGGACCCAGGACAACAACATATCCTGGTCTCTATTCTCAGGACCAGGACTATAACACTGAGTATTGGGACCCAGGACAACAACATATCCTGGTCTCTATTCTCAGGACCAGGACTATAACACTGAGTATTGGGACCCAGGACAACAACATATCCTGGTCTCTATTCTCAGGACCAGGACTATAACACTGAGTATTGGGACCCAGGACAACAACATATCCTGGTCTCTATTCTCAGGACCAGGACTATAACACTGAGTATTGGGACCCAGGACAACAACATATCCTGGTCTCTATTCTCAGGACCAGGACTATAACACTGGAGTATTGGGAAACATATCCTGGTCTCTATTCTCAGGACCAGGACTATAACACTGAGTATTGGGACCCAGGACAACAACATATCCTGGTCTCTATTCTCAGGACCAGGACTATAACACTGAGTATTGGGACCCAGGACAACAACATATCCTGGTCTCTATTCTCAGGACCAGGACTATAACACTGAGTATTGGGACCCAGGACAACAACATATCCTGGTCTCTATTCTCAGGACCAGGACTATAACACTGAGTATTGGGACCCAGGACAACAACATATCCTGGTCTCTATTCTCAGGACCAGGACTATAACACTGAGTATTGGGACCCAGGACAACAACATATCCTGGTCTCTATTCTCAGGACCAGGACTATAACACTGAGTATTGGGACCCAGGACAACAACATATCCTGGTCTCTATTCTCAGGACCAGGACTATAACACTGAGTATTGGGACCCAGGACAACAACATATCCTGGTCTCTATTCTCAGGACCAGGACTATAACACTGAGTATTGGGACCCAGGACAACAACATATCCTGGTCTCTATTCTCAGGACCAGGACTATAACACTGAGTATTGGGACCCAGGACAACAACATATCCTGGTCTCTATTCTCAGGACCAGGACTATAACACTGAGTATTGGGACCCAGGACAACAACATATCCTGGTCTCTATTCTCAGGACCAGGACTACAACACTGAGTATTGGGACCCAGGACAACAACATATCCTGGTCTCTATTCTCTAGGACCAGGACTATAACACTGAGTATTGGGACCCAGGACAACAACATATCCTGGTCTCTATTCTCAGGACCAGGACTATAACACTGAGTATTGGGACCCAGGACAACAACATATCCTGGTCTCTATTCTCAGGACCAGGACTATAACACTGAGTATTGGGACCCAGGACAACAACATATCCTGGTCTCTATTCTCAGGACCAGGACTATAACACTGAGTATTGGGACCCAGGACAACAACATATCCTGGTCTCTATTCTCAGGACCAGGACTATAACACTGAGTATTGGGACCCAGGACAACAACATATCCTGGTCTCTATTCTCAGGACCAGGACTATAACACTGAGTATTGGGATAGGACTATCCTGGTCTCTATTCTCAGGACCAGACCACTGAGTATTGGGACCCAGGACAACAACATATCCTGGTCTCTATTCTCAGGACCAGGACTATAACACTGAGTATTGGGACCCAGGACAACAACATATCCTGGTCTCTATTCTCAGGACCAGGACTATAACACTGAGTATTGGGACCCAGGACAACAACATATCCTGGTCTCTATTCTCAGGACCAGGACTATAACACTGAGTATTGGGACCCAGGACAACAACATATCCTGGTCTCTATTCTCAGGACCAGGACTATAACACTGAGTATTGGGACCCAGGACAACAACATATCCTGGTCTCTATTCTCAGGACCAGGACTATAACACTGAGTATTGGGACCCAGGACAACAACATATCCTGGTCTCTATTCTCAGGACCAGGACTATAACACTGAGTATTGGGACCCAGGACAACAACATATCCTGGTCTCTATTCTCAGGACCAGGACTATAACACTGAGTATTGGGACCCAGGACAACAACATATCCTGGTCTCTATTCTCAGGACCAGGACTATAACACTGAGTATTGGGACCCAGGACAACAACATATCCTGGTCTCTATTCTCAGGACCAGGACTATAACACTGAGTATTGGGACCCAGGACAACAACATATCCTGGTCTCTATTCTCAGGACCAGGACTATAACACTGAGTATTGGGACCCAGGACAACAACATATCCTGGTCTCTATTCTCAGGACCAGGACTATAACACTGAGTATTGGGACCCAGGACAACAACATATCCTGGTCTCTATTCTCAGGACCAGGACTATAACACTGAGTATTGGGACCCAGGACAACAACATATCCTGGTCTCTATTCTCAGGACCAGGACTATAACACTGAGTATTGGGACCCAGGACAACAACATATCCTGGTCTCTATTCTCAGGACCAGGACTATAACACTGAGTATTGGGACCCAGGACAACAACATATCCTGGTCTCTATTCTCAGGACCAGGACTATAACACTGAGTATTGGGACCCAGGACAACAACATATCCTGGTCTCTATTCTCAGGACCAGGACTATAACACTGAGTATTGGGACCCAGGACAACAACATATCCTGGTCTCTATTCTCAGGACCAGGACTATAACACTGAGTATTGGGACCCAGGACAACAACATATCCTGGTCTCTATTCTCAGGACCAGGACTATAACACTGAGTATTGGGACCCAGGACAACAACATATCCTGGTCTCTATTCTCAGGACCAGGACTATAACACTGAGTATTGGGACCCAGGACAACAACATATCCTGGTCTCTATTCTCAGGACCAGGACTATAACACTGAGTATTGGGACCCAGGACAACAACATATCCTGGTCTCTATTCTCAGGACCAGGACTATAACACTGAGTATTGGGACCCAGGACAACAACATATCCTGGTCTCTATTCTCAGGACCAGGACTATAACACTGAGTATTGGGACCCAGGACAACAACATATCCTGGTCTCTATTCTCAGGACCAGGACTATAACACTGAGTATTGGGACCCAGGACAACAACATATCCTGGTCTCTATTCTCAGGACCAGGACTATAACACTGAGTATTGGGACCCAGGACAACAACATATCCTGGTCTCTATTCTCAGGACCAGGACTATAACACTGAGTATTGGGACCAGGACAACAACATATCCTGGTCTCTATTCTCAGGACCAGGACTATAACACTGAGTATTGGGACCCAGGACAACAACATATCCTGGTCTCTATTCTCAGGACCAGGACTATAACACTGAGTATTGGGACCCAGGACAACAACATATCCTGGTCTCTATTCTCAGGACCAGGACTATAACACTGAGTATTGGGACCCAGGACAACAACATATCCTGGTCTCTATTCTCAGGACCAGGACTATAACACTGAGTATTGGGACCCAGGACAACAACATATCCTGGTCTCTATTCTCAGGACCAGGACTATAACACTGAGTATTGGGACCCAGGACAACAACATATCCTGGTCTCTATTCTCAGGACCAGGACTATAACACTGAGTATTGGGACCAGGACAACAACATATCCTGGTCTCTATTCTCAGGACCAGGACTATAACACTGAGTATTGGGACCCAGGACAACAACATATCCTGGTCTCTATTCTCAGGACCAGGACTATAACACTGAGTATTGGGACCCAGGACAACAACATATCCTGGTCTCTATTCTCAGGACCAGGACTATAACACTGAGTATTGGGACCCAGGACAACAACATATCCTGGTCTCTATTCTCAGGACCAGGACTATAACACTGAGTATTGGGACCCAGGACAACAACATATCCTGGTCTCTATTCTCAGGACCAGGACTATAACACTGAGTATTGGGACCCAGGACAACAACATATCCTGGTCTCTATTCTCAGGACCAGGACTATAACACTGAGTATTGGGACCCAGGACAACAACATATCCTGGTCTCTATTCTCAGGACCAGGACTATAACACTGAGTATTGGGACCCAGGACAACAACATATCCTGGTCTCTATTCTCAGGACCAGGACTATAACACTGAGTATTGGGACCCAGGACAAACATATCCTGGTCTCTATTCTCAGGACCAGGACTATAACACTGAGTATTGGGACCCAGGACAACAACATATCCTGGTCTCTATTCTCAGGACCAGGACTATAACACTGAGTATTGGGACCCAGGACAACAACATATCCTGGTCTCTAT
Source organism: Oncorhynchus nerka (assembly GCF_034236695.1). Taxonomy (NCBI): domain Eukaryota; kingdom Metazoa; phylum Chordata; class Actinopteri; order Salmoniformes; family Salmonidae; genus Oncorhynchus; species Oncorhynchus nerka. Next base: position 22,227,770 of record NC_088410.1, on the reverse strand, counting down.
TCTCAGGACCAGGACTATAACACTGAGTATTGGGACCCAGGACAACAACATATCCTGGTCTCTATTCTCAGGACCAGGACTATAACACTGAGTATTGGGACCCAGGACAACAACATATCCTGGTCTCTATTCTCAGGACCAGGACTATAACACTGAGTATTGGGACCCAGGACAACAACATATCCTGGTCTCTATTCTCAGGACCAGGACTATAACACTGAGTATTGGGACCCAGGACACTGATATTGGACCAGGACAACAACATATCCTGGTCTCTATTCTCAGGACCAGGACTATAACACTGAGTATTGGGACCCAGGACAACAACATATCCTGGTCTCTATTCTCAGGACCAGGACTATAACACTGAGTATTGGGACCCAGGACAACAACATATCCTGGTCTCTATTCTCAGGACCAGGACTATAACACTGAGTATTGGGACCCAGGACAACAACATATCCTGGTCTCTATTCTCAGGACCAGGACTATAACACTGAGTATTGGGACCCAGGACAACAACATATCCTGGTCTCTATTCTCAGGACCAGGACTATAACACTGAGTATTGGGACCCAGGACAACAACATATCCTGGTCTCTATTCTCAGGACCAGGACTATAACACTGAGTATTGGGACCCAGGACAACATATCCTGGTCTCTATTCTCAGGACCAGGACTATAACACTGAGTATTGGGACCCAGGACAACAACATATCCTGGTCTCTATTCTCAGGACCAGGACTATAACACTGAGTATTGGGACCCAGGACAACAACATATCCTGGTCTCTATTCTCAGGACCAGGACTATAACACTGAGTATTGGGACCCAGGACAACAACATATCCTGGTCTCTATTCTCAGGACCAGGACTATAACACTGAGTATTGGGACCCAGGACAACAACATATCCTGGTCTCTATTCTCAGGACCAGGACTATAACACTGAGTATTGGGACCCAGGACAACAACATATCCTGGTCTCTATTCTCAGGACCAGGACTATAACACTGAGTATTGGGACCCAGGACAACAACATATCCTGGTCTCTATTCTCAGGACCAGGACTATAACACTGAGTATTGGGACCCAGGACAACAACATATCCTGGTCTCTATTCTCAGGACCAGGACTATAACACTGAGTATTGGGACCCAGGACAACAACATATCCTGGTCTCTATTCTCAGGACCAGGACTATAACACTGAGTATTGGGACCCAGGACAACAACATATCCTGGTCTCTATTCTCAGGACCAGGACTATAACACTGAGTATTGGGACCCAGGACAACAACATATCCTGGTCTCTATTCTCAGGACCAGGACTATAACACTGAGTATTGGGACCCAGGACAACAACATATCCTGGTCTCTATTCTCAGGACCAGGACTATAACACTGAGTATTGGGACCCAGGACAACAACATATCCTGGTCTCTATTCTCAGGACCAGGACTATAACACTGAGTATTGGGACCCAGGACAACAACATATCCTGGTCTCTATTCTCAGGACCAGGACTATAACACTGAGTATTGGGATCCAGGACAACAACATATCCTGGTCTCTATTCTCAGGACCAGGACTATAACACTGAGTATTGGGACCCAGGACAACAACATATCCTGGTCTCTATTCTCAGGACCAGGACTATAACACTGAGTATTGGGACCCAGGACAACAACATATCCTGGTCTCTATTCTCAGGACCAGGACTATAACACTGAGTATTGGGACCCAGGACAACAACATATCCTGGTCTCTATTCTCAGGACCAGGACTATAACACTGAGTATTGGGACCCAGGACAACAACATATCCTGGTCTCTATTCTCAGGACCAGGACTATAACACTGAGTATTGGGACCCAGGACAACAACATATCCTGGTCTCTATTCTCAGGACCAGGACTATAACACTGAGTATTGGGACCCAGGACAACAACATATCCTGGTCTCTATTCTCAGGACCAGGACTATAACACTGAGTATTGGGACCCAGGACAACAACATATCCTGGTCTCTATTCTCAGGACCAGGACTATAACACTGAGTATTGGGACCCAGGACAACAACATATCCTGGTCTCTATTCTCAGGACCAGGACTATAACACTGAGTATTGGGACCCAGGACAACAACATATCCTGGTCTCTATTCTCAGGACCAGGACTATAACACTGAGTATTGGGACCCAGGACAACAACATATCCTGGTCTCTATTCTCAGGACCAGGACTATAACACTGAGTATTGGGACCCAGGACAACAACATATCCTGGTCTCTATTCTCAGGACCAGGACTATAACACTGAGTATTGGGACCCAGGACAACAACATATCCTGGTCTCTATTCTCAGGACCAGGACTATAACACTGAGTATTGGGACCCAGGACAACAACATATCCTGGTCTCTATTCTCAGGACCAGGACTATAACACTGAGTATTGGGACCCAGGACAACAACATATCCTGGTCTCTATTCTCAGGACCAGGACTATAACACTGAGTATTGGGATCCAGGACAACAACATATCCTGGTCTCTATTCTCAGGACCAGGACTATAACACTGAGTATTGGGACCCAGGACAACAACATATCCTGGTCTCTATTCTCAGGACCAGGACTATAACACTGAGTATTGGGACCCAGGACAACAACATATCCTGGTCTCTATTCTCAGGACCAGGACTATAACACTGAGTATTGGGACCCAGGACAACAACATATCCTGGTCTCTATTCTCAGGACCAGGACTATAACACTGAGTATTGGGACCCAGGACAACAACATATCCTGGTCTCTATTCTCAGGACCAGGACTATAACACTGAGTATTGGGACCCAGGACAACAACATATCCTGGTCTCTATTCTCAGGACCAGGACTATAACACTGAGTATTGGGACCCAGGACAACAACATATCCTGGTCTCTATTCTCAGGACCAGGACTATAACACTGAGTATTGGGACCCAGGACAACAACATATCCTGGTCTCTATTCTCAGGACCAGGACTATAACACTGAGTATTGGGACCCAGGACAACAACATATCCTGGTCTCTATTCTCAGGACCAGGACTATAACACTGAGTATTGGGACCCAGGACAACAACATATCCTGGTCTCTATTCTCAGGACCAGGACTATAACACTGAGTATTGGGACCCAGGACAACAACATATCCTGGTCTCTATTCTCAGGACCAGGACTATAACACTGAGTATTGGGACCCAGGACAACAACATATCCTGGTCTCTATTCTCAGGACCAGGACTATAACACTGAGTATTGGGACCCAGGACAACAACATATCCTGGTCTCTATTCTCAGGACCAGGACTATAACACTGAGTATTGGGACCCAGGACAACAACATATCCTGGTCTCTATTCTCAGGACCAGGACTATAACACTGAGTATTGGGACCCAGGACAACAACATATCCTGGTCTCTATTCTCAGGACCAGGACTATAACACTGAGTATTGGGACCCAGGACAACAACATATCCTGGTCTCTATTCTCAGGACCAGGACTATAACACTGAGTATTGGGACCCAGGAACACTATCCTGGTCTCTATTCTCAGGGACTATAACACTGGACCCAGGACAACATATCCTGGTCTCTATTCTCAGGACCAGGACTATAACACTGAGTATTGGGACCCAGGACAACAACATATCCTGGTCTCTATTCTCAGGACCAGGACTATAACACTGAGTATTGGGACCCAGGACAACAACATATCCTGGTCTCTATTCTCAGGACCAGGACTATAACACTGAGTATTGGGACCCAGGACAACAACATATCCTGGTCTCTATTCTCAGGACCAGGACTATAACACTGAGTATTGGGACCCAGGACAACAACATATCCTGGTCTCTATTCTCAGGACCAGGACTATAACACTGAGTATTGGGACCCAGGACAACAACATATCCTGGTCTCTATTCTCAGGACCAGGACTATAACACTGAGTATTGGGACCCAGGACAACAACATATCCTGGTCTCTATTCTCAGGACCAGGACTATAACACTGAGTATTGGGACCCAGGACAACAACATATCCTGGTCTCTATTCTCAGGACCAGGACTATAACACTGAGTATTGGGACCCAGGACAACAACATATCCTGGTCTCTATTCTCAGGACCAGGACTATAACACTGAGTATTGGGACCCAGGACAACAACATATCCTGGTCTCTATTCTCAGGACCAGGACTATAACACTGAGTATTGGGACCCAGGACAACAACATATCCTGGTCTCTATTCTCAGGACCAGGACTATAACACTGAGTATTGGGACCCAGGACAACAACATATCCTGGTCTCTATTCTCAGGACCAGGACTATAACACTGAGTATTGGGACCCAGGACAACAACATATCCTGGTCTCTATTCTCAGGACCAGGACTATAACACTGAGTATTGGGACCCAGGACAACAACATATCCTGGTCTCTATTCTCAGGACCAGGACTATAACACTGAGTATTGGGACCCAGGACAACAACATATCCTGGTCTCTATTCTCAGGACCAGGACTATAACACTGAGTATTGGGACCCAGGACAACAACATATCCTGGTCTCTATTCTCAGGACCAGGACTATAACACTGAGTATTGGGACCCAGGACAACAACATATCCTGGTCTCTATTCTCAGGACCAGGACTATAACACTGAGTATTGGGACCCAGGACAACAACATATCCTGGTCTCTATTCTCAGGACCAGGACTATAACACTGAGTATTGGGACCCAGGACAACAACATATCCTGGTCTCTATTCTCAGGACCAGGACTATAACACTGAGTATTGGGACCCAGGACAACAACATATCCTGGTCTCTATTCTCAGGACCAGGACTATAACACTGAGTATTGGGACCCAGGACAACAACATATCCTGGTCTCTATTCTCAGGACCAGGACTATAACACTGAGTATTGGGACCCAGGACAACAACATATCCTGGTCTCTATTCTCAGGACCAGGACTATAACACTGAGTATTGGGATCCAGGACAACAACATATCCTGGTCTCTATTCTCAGGACCAGGACTATAACACTGAGTATTGGGACCTCAGGACCAGGACTATAACACTGAGTATACCTGGTCTCTATTCTCAGGACCAGGACTATAACACTGAGTATTGGGACCCAGGACAACAACATATCCTGGTCTCTATTCTCAGGACCAGGACTATAACACTGAGTATTGGGACCCAGGACAACAACATATCCTGGTCTCTATTCTCAGGACCAGGACTATAACACTGAGTATTGGGACCCAGGACAACAACATATCCTGGTCTCTATTCTCAGGACCAGGACTATAACACTGAGTATTGGGACCCAGGACAACAACATATCCTGGTCTCTATTCTCAGGACCAGGACTATAACACTGAGTATTGGGACCCAGGACAACAACATATCCTGGTCTCTATTCTCAGGACCAGGACTATAACACTGAGTATTGGGACCCAGGACAACAACATATCCTGGTCTCTATTCTCAGGACCAGGACTATAACACTGAGTATTGGGACCCAGGACAACAACATATCCTGGTCTCTATTCTCAGGACCAGGACTATAACACTGAGTATTGGGACCCAGGACAACAACATATCCTGGTCTCTATTCTCAGGACCAGGACTATAACACTGAGTATTGGGACCCAGGACAACAACATATCCTGGTCTCTATTCTCAGGACCAGGACTATAACACTGAGTATTGGGACCCAGGACAACAACATATCCTGGTCTCTATTCTCAGGACCAGGACTATAACACTGAGTATTGGGACCCAGGACAACAACATATCCTGGTCTCTATTCTCAGGACCAGGACTATAACACTGAGTATTGGGACCCAGGACAACAACATATCCTGGTCTCTATTCTCAGGACCAGGACTATAACACTGAGTATTGGGACCCAGGACAATCAACATATCCTGGTCTCTATTCTCAGGACCAGGACTATAACACTGAGTATTGGGACCCAGGACAACAACATATCCTGGTCTCTATTCTCAGGACCAGGACTATAACACTGAGTATTGGGACCCAGGACAACAACATATCCTGGTCTCTATTCTCAGGACCAGGATAACACTGAGTATTGGGACCCAGGACAACAACATATCCTGGTCTCTATTCTCAGGACCAGGACTATAACACTGAGTATTGGGATCCAGGACAACAACATATCCTGGTCTCTATTCTCAGGACCAGGACTATAACACTGAGTATTGGGACCCAGGACAACAACATATCCTGGTCTCTATTCTCAGGACCAGGACTATAACACTGAGTATTGGGACCCAGGACAACAACATATCCTGGTCTCTATTCTCAGGACCAGGACTATAACACTGAGTATTGGGACCCAGGACAAAAACATATCCTGGTCTCTATTCTCAGGACCAGGACTATAACACTGAGTATTGGGATCAGGGACAACAACATATCCTGGTCTCTATTCTCAGGACCAGGACTATAACACTGAGTATTGGGACCCAGGACAACAACATATCCTGGTCTCTATTCTCAGGACCAGGACTATAACACTGAGTATTGGGACCCAGGACAACAACATATCCTGGTCTCTATTCTCAGGACCAGGACATAACACTGAGTATGGTCTCTATCCTGGTCTCAGGACCAGGACTATAACACTGAGTATTGGGACCCAGGACAACAACATATCCTGGTCTCTATTCTCAGGACCAGGACTATAACACTGAGTATTGGGACCCAGGACAAAAACATATCCTGGTCTCTATTCTCAGGACCAGGACTATAACACTGAGTATTGGGACCCAGGACAACAACATATCCTGGTCTCTATTCTCAGGACCAGGACTATAACACTGAGTATTGGGACCCAGGACAACAACATATCCTGGTCTCTATTCTCAGGACCAGGACTATAACACTGAGTATTGGGACCCAGGACAACAACATATCCTGGTCTCTATTCTCAGGACCAGGACTATAACACTGAGTATTGGGACCCAGGACAACAACATATCCTGGTCTCTATTCTCAGGACCAGGACTATAACACTGAGTATTGGGACCCAGGACAACAACATATCCTGGTCTCTATTCTCAGGACCAGGACTATAACACTGAGTATTGGGACCCAGGACAACAACATATCCTGGTCTCTATTCTCAGGACCAGGACTATAACACTGAGTATTGGGACCCAGGACAACAACATATCCTGGTCTCTATTCTCAGGACCAGGACTATAACACTGAGTATTGGGACCCAGGACAACAACATATCCTGGTCTCTATTCTCAGGACCAGGACTATAACACTGAGTATTGGGACCCAGGACAACAACATATCCTGGTCTCTATTCTCAGGACCAGGACTATAACACTGAGTATTGGGACCCAGGACAACAACATATCCTGGTCTCTATTCTCAGGACCAGGACTATAACACTGAGTATTGGGACCCAGGACAACAACATATCCTGGTCTCTATTCTCAGGACCAGGACTATAACACTGAGTATTGGGACCCAGGACAACAACATATCCTGGTCTCTATTCTCAGGACCAGGACTATAACACTGAGTATTGGGACCCAGGACAACAACATATCCTGGTCTCTATTCTCAGGACCAGGACTATAACACTGAGTATTGGGACCCAGGACAACAACATATCCTGGTCTCTATTCTCAGGACCAGGACTATAACACTGAGTATTGGGACCCAGGACAACAACATATCCTGGTCTCTATTCTCAGGACCAGGACTATAACACTGAGTATTGGGACCCAGGACAACAACATATCCTGGTCTCTATTCTCAGGACCAGGACTATAACACTGAGTATTGGGACCCAGGACAACAACATATCCTGGTCTCTATTCTCAGGACCAGGACTATAACACTGAGTATTGGGACCCAGGACAACAACATATCCTGGTCTCTATTCTCAGGACCAGGACTATAACACTGAGTATTGGGACCCAGGACAACAACATATCCTGGTCTCTATTCTCAGGACCAGGACTATAACACTGAGTATTGGGACCCAGGACAACAACATATCCTGGTCTCTATTCTCAGGACCAGGACTATAACACTGAGTATTGGGACCCAGGACAACAACATATCCTGGTCTCTATTCTCAGGACCAGGACTATAACACTGAGTATTGGGACCCAGGACAACAACATATCCTGGTCTCTATTCTCAGGACCAGGACTATAACACTGAGTATTGGGACCCAGGACAACAACATATCCTGGTCTCTATTCTCAGGACCAGGACTATAACACTGAGTATTGGGACCCAGGACAACAACATATCCTGGTCTCTATTCTCAGGACCAGGACTATAACACTGAGTATTGGGACCCAGGACAACAACATATCCTGGTCTCTATTCTCAGGACCAGGACTATAACACTGAGTATTGGGACCCAGGACAACAACATATCCTGGTCTCTATTCTCAGGACCAGGACTATAACACTGAGTATTGGGACCCAGGACAACAACATATCCTGGTCTCTATTCTCAGGACCAGGACTATAACACTGAGTATTGGGACCCAGGACAACAACATATCCTGGTCTCTATTCTCAGGACCAGGACTATAACACTGAGTATTGGGACCCAGGACAACAACATATCCTGGTCTCTATTCTCAGGACCAGGACTATAACACTGAGTATTGGGACCCAGGACAACAACATATCCTGGTCTCTATTCTCAGGACCAGGACTATAACACTGAGTATTGGGACCCAGGACAAAAACATATCCTGGTCTCTATTCTCAGGACCAGGACTATAACACTGAGTATTGGGATCAGGGACAACAACATATCCTGGTCTCTATTCTCAGGACCAGGACTATAACACTGAGTATTGGGATCCAGGACAACAACATATCCTGGTCTCTATTCTCAGGACCAGGATTATAATACTGAGTATTGGGATCCAGGACAACAACATATCCTGGTCTCTATTCTCAGGACCAGGACTATAACACTGAGTATTGGGACCCAGGACAACAACATATCCTGGTCTCTATTCTCAGGACCAGGACTATAACACTGAGTATTGGGACACAGGACAACAACATATCCTGGTCTCTATTCTCAGGACCAGGACTATAACACTGAGTATTGGGACCCAGGACAACAACATATCCTGGTCTCTATTCTCAGGACCAGGACTATAACACTGAGTATTGGGACCCAGGACAACAACATATCCTGGTCTCTATTCTCAGGACCATGACTATAACACTGAGTATTGGGACCCAGGACAACAACATATCCTGGTCTCTATTCTCAGGACCAGGACTATAACACTGAGTATTGGGACCCAGGACAACAACATATCCTGGTCTCTATTCTCAGGACCAGGACTATAACACTGAGTATTGGGACCCAGGACAACAACATATCCTGGTCTCTATTCTCAGGACCAGGACTATAACACTGAGTATTGGGACCCAGGACAACAACATATCCTGGTCTCTATTCTCAGGACCAGGACTATAACACTGAGTATTGGGACCCAGGACAACAACATATCCTGGTCTCTATTCTCAGGACCAGGACTATAACACTGAGTATTGGGACCCAGGACAACAACATATCCTGGTCTCTATTCTCAGGACCAGGACTATAACACTGAGTATTGGGACCCAGGACAACAACATATCCTGGTCTCTATTCTCAGGACCAGGACTATAACACTGAGTATTGGGACCCAGGACAACAACATATCCTGGTCTCTATTCTCAGGACCAGGACTATAACACTGAGTATTGGGACCCAGGACAACAACATATCCTGGTCTCTATTCTCAGGACCAGGACTATAACACTGAGTATTGGGATCCAGGACAACAACATATCCTGGTCTCTATTCTCAGGACCAGGACTATAACACTGAGTATTGGGATCCAGGACAACAACATATCCTGGTCTCTATTCTCAGGACCAGGACTATAACACTGAGTATTGGGACCCAGGACAACAACATATCCTGGTCTCTATTCTCAGGACCAGGACTATAACACTGAGTATTGGGACCCAGGACAACAACATATCCTGGTCTCTATTCTCAGGACCAGGACTATAACACTGAGTATTGGGACACAGGACAACAACATATCCTGGTCTCTATTCTCAGGACCAGGACTATAACACTGAGTATTGGGACCCAGGACAACAACATATCCTGGTCTCTATTCTCAGGACCAGGACTATAACACTGAGTATTGGGACCCAGGACAACAACATATCCTGGTCTCTATTCTCAGGACCAGGACTATAACACTGAGTATTGGGACCCAGGACAACAACATATCCTGGTCTCTATTCTCAGGACCAGGACTATAACACTGAGTATTGGGACCCAGGACAACAACATATCCTGGTCTCTATTCTCAGGACCAGGACTATAACACTGAGTATTGGGACCCAGGACAACAACATATCCTGGTCTCTATTCTCAGGACCAGGACTATAACACTGAGTATTGGGACCCAGGACAACAACATATCCTGGTCTCTATTCTCAGGACCAGGACTATAACACTGAGTATTGGGACCCAGGACAACAACATATCCTGGTCTCTATTCTCAGGACCAGGACTATAACACTGAGTATTGGGACCCAGGACAACAACATATCCTGGTCTCTATTCTCAGGACCAGGACTATAACACTGAGTATTGGGACCCAGGACAACAACATATCCTGGTCTCTATTCTCAGGACCAGGACTATAACACTGAGTATTGGGACCCAGGACAACAACATATCCTGGTCTCTATTCTCAGGACCAGGACTATAACACTGAGTATTGGGACCCAGGACAACAACATATCCTGGTCTCTATTCTCAGGACCAGGACTATAACACTGAGTATTGGGACCCAGGACAACAACATATCCTGGTCTCTATTCTCAGGACCAGGACTATAACACTGAGTATTGGGACCAGGACAACAACATATCCTGGTCTCTATTCTCAGGACCAGGACTATAACACTGAGTATTGGGACCCAGGACAACAACATATCCTGGTCTCTATTCTCAGGACCAGGACTATAACACTGAGTATTGGGACCCAGGACAACAACATATCCTGGTCTCTATTCTCAGGACCAGGACTATAACACTGAGTATTGGGACCCAGGACAACAACATATCCTGGTCTCTATTCTCAGGACCAGGACTATAACACTGAGTATTGGGACCCAGGACAACAACATATCCTGGTCTCTATTCTCAGGACCAGGACTATAACACTGAGTATTGGGACCCAGGACAACAACATATCCTGGTCTCTATTCTCAGGACCAGGACTATAACACTGAGTATTGGGACCCAGGACAACAACATATCCTGGTCTCTATTCTCAGGACCAGGACTATAACACTGAGTATTGGGACCCAGGACAAAACATATCCTGGTCTCTATTCTCAGGACCAGGACTATAACACTGAGTATTGGGACCCAGGACAACAACATATCCTGGTCTCTATTCTCAGGACCAGGACTATAACACTGAGTATTGGGACCCAGGACAACAACATATCCTGGTCTCTATTCTCAGGACCAGGACTATAACACTGAGTATTGGGATCCAGGACAACAACATATCCTGGTCTCTATTATCAAGACCAGGACTATAACACTGAGTATTGGGACCCAGGACAACAACATATCCTGGTCTCTATTGTCAGGACCAGGACTATAACACTGAGTATTGGGACCCAGGACAACAACATATCCTGGTCTCTATTCTCAGGACTATAACACTGAGTATTGGGACCCAGGACAACAACATATCCTGGTCTCTATTCTCAGGACTATAACACTGAGTATTGGGGCCCAGGCCAACAACAATCTGTAGATTTGAGTTTAGCCGTATATAGGACAACTGCTGGGACTGCCCCAGCAGAGCTCCCGATCGATGTGTACTATGGTGCATTGAGTTGGTTGGAAACTCTCCAGTTAACTGTCTATAAACAATGATTCATTTAAGTTTGACTTCCAGTGAACCCTGTGTAGAATTTCCACAACAATATTATCAAGTGTATTTCCAGTGTGAAGAGAGAGAGGTTTGGTAGGAGAACTTACTGGCTGTGAGAAAACAGAAGAGTGTGAGGTCTGTGGTTGACATGACCTACAGGTACTGATGGGCAGAGCTGGCTTCCTGCCACCATGACGACTCATCCTAACAACCAAATGTGTGAACATCTTTCTGGAACACACTTAAAATACAACAAGGAAACTTGAAAGATATCACTATTAAAATCTTTTAAAACAAATACAACATAATTAGACCACACTAATAGTCCTATGTCTTCTGTACTTCCATATGTCCCATCAGCTACACTACTGCATCTTGCCTATGCCGCTCTGTATCATCACTCATTCATATCTTTATGCACATATTCTTTATCCCTTTACACTTGTGTGTATAAGGTAGTAGTTTTGGAATTGTTAGCTAGATTACTCGTTGGTTATTACTGCATTGTCGGAACTAGAAGCACAAGCATTTCGCTACACTCGCATTAACATCTGCTAACCATGTGTATGTGACAAATACATTTGATTTGACCTGGTGAAGGGTTTTACAATAAATATATGAACATCTTTTAGGAGCAAACTAAGTCCTATGCTCCTTATACATTTTTATTATTATAGATAATAAAAACATAAAATGAATGTGATAAGCAGATGTTGAGCAGATAATGGATGTAATTTATTGATCTTTTGAATACATACCTAGTATTGTTGAAACATTCTACATTACACAATTATTTAATGGATAATAGGAATTAATGAAATAAGACACAGCTCTGAACCCCCCCACCCCACCACACACAGTACTCCTACTCCAAGACGCTTGATACATATGGATCCAGAGCTGCATATTATCTACACATGTTACCATGGTAATAAGACTTAGTAAACTGTTAGCGAATGGGAGATGGATGACTCTTTACAAGATGTTTTCTATTGTAACTTTATTTAGAGATCTGTAACCGGTGCTGTAGGAGGGAGATGCTTTCTGGTGTTGTTTCAGTGACCCTGAACGAGCAAAGCTCTTTCCACATAGACAAGAGTAAGGTTTCTCTCCAGTGTGTGTGAGCTGGTGTCTAGTCAGGGCTCCTGAATGATTGAAGCTCTTCCCACACTGATCACAGATATAAGGCTTCTCTCCTGTGTGTATGCGTTGGTGTGTAGTCAGGGCTCCTGAACGATTGAAGCTCTTCCCACACTGATCACAGCTATAAGGCTTCTCTCCTGTGTGTATGCGTTGGTGTGCAGTCAGAGTGGAATATTGAGCAAAACTCTTCCCGCATTGATCACAGCTATAAGGCTTTGCTCCTGTGTGTATGCGCTGGTGTCTAGTCAGACTACCTGAATCCATGAAGCTCTTACCACACTGATCACAGCTATAAGGCTTCTCTCCTGTGTGTATGCGCTGGTGTCTAGTCAGACTACCTGAATCCATGAAGCTCTTCCCACACTGTTCACAGCTATAAGGCTTCTCTCCTGTGTGTATGCGCTGGTGTCTAGTCAGGTCTTCGGACAGAGCAAAGCTCTTCCAACACTGATCACAGCTATAAGGCTTCTCTCCTGTGTGTATGCATTGGTGTCTAGTCAGTTCTCCTGATTGATTGAAACTCTTCCCACACTGATCACAGCTATAAGGCTTCTCTCCTGTGTGTATGCGCTGGTGTCTAGTCAGGTTCCCGGATAGAGCAAAGCTCTTCCCACAGTGATCACAGCTATAAGGCTTCTCTCTTGTGTGTACACGCTGGTGCGTAGTCAGGTTTCCTGATTGGTTAAAGCTTTTCCCACACTGATCGCAGCTATAAGGCTTCTCTCCTGTGTGTACACGCTGGTGCGTACTCAGGTTTCCGGATAGAGCAAAGCTCTTCCCACACTGAACACAGCTATAAGGCTTCTCTCCTGTGTGTATGCGTTGGTGTGTAGTCAGGGCTCCTGATTGACTGAAGCTCTTCCCACAATCAAAGCAGGGGTAAGGCCTCTCCCCTGTATGAATTCTCTGAGATTGTTAGGTTTTAGATGCAGCAAAACTCTTCCCACACTGAGAGCAGCGGTACATTTTCCTCCCAGTGTGAATCTGCTTGTAAATGACCAATTCCCTCTGTTTAGCAGAACTCTTCCCACAGTCAAAGCAGCAGTGGTCAGGTTTCTTCCCTGTAAGTCTCTGATGGTGTTTCTTGAGGTGTTCTGGCCTGGAGAGACTCTTCTCTTTCTTGTCAGCATCATGACGTTGTCGAGGCTCCACAGATGATAAGCCCCTCCCACTGAGAGAGCAACGGTTAGGGCTGTCCCCTGTGAAACAAAGATATTGAATAGCATGGCCATCTGAAATCAGGCTACCTGATGGGACTTTGATAAATGCTGAAAATTGCCAATCTAAATAAATGTACTATCACAGAGAAGCATGAAGGAAACTTGCGCTGCTCGTGCTAGAACATATGCAGATTAAATATGCCTCTATGAATCTGATGAAGGCCTTTACGTGTCTTAATAATTTGAAATATTGCTCAGAAAAACAGGTGTTTTTAACAGCGTTACTTCGATTGTCAACTTAAGCTGTTTTGTGGTGGAAAACTGAGCATGTCAACCCATTTACCCATACATAGACATGCTAGTAATCTTTGAACAATTCAATTTTCTGGATTGCATTAAATTGACACTAACTGTTGCAAAAAACAAGCTTCCATTCCCTGTCACAAGTGAATTGATGGCTGATTTAAGACTTTTACAGTCAACCCTGTTACTTTATTTGGTACATAGGCACTTAGTATAGTTATATTTTTATTCAATATCTTGAGATGGGAAAACATGTTTTCATGAAATTGAACATGTTGTCTTTATGACAATGTTAAATATATATTGATATATTTCACCTAATTTTAAGTTAATTTTAAAAATGGGTGGAACTACCCAGATATTTTTATCAATATATCATTAGTCAATTAATGACTAAAGTTCATAAAATGGCAGAATTCAGATATATCTTTGTTTTAGCACTATCTACTGAGTTTTGGAACTACGGTGTGCGACATGGTTCAATGTTCCAATATATCAGCACAATCTACTTTTTAGATTTTTCAAATCGCCGCCGTCTTGAAGCAAAAATTGGAATCATGTTTAATGCGCTAATGACCATTAAAAAAAAACAGTAAAAAAGCAATGTAGAATACAGTGAACTCAGCAAAAGGAGTAATTTTGTGGTAAGTACATGCGGGCCGCCATCTTTATGCACCTTCGCTATTGTTTCAGAAGCAGATTGTAGTCTAATCTACACACCATGGTTCTTACTTAATGAAATCAATTCTCCATCTTCCTTCTTTTCTCCTGTCTCAGTTCCACTCTGCCCCGGTGTTTTCCTGCAGTCGACCAGACCCCGCAGTAAAGCGGAACTGGGAGGCGTTTGACACGGGGACTCCGGGAGGGTGCAGGGGAACGGGCTAGCGTTGTCCTGTTGGCCGCAAGAAGTATATAATTAAACCAAATATTGTATTAATTTAGTCTAAACCTCTGATTGATTTGAGTGCATCCCTTAAATCTGATTGACATATTCAATCGTTCACTACAACCCACAAATCTAAGAGCATTAGATTGGTGGAAGCTTGGGCTAGTTTCCACCATATATCTCATACCAGTAATTTCCTTTCAAACAGCAATTTAGAGGCGAAGCCCAGAATCTGGCTTCTGACTTATTTGATCGAATATACATTTCGTAACGAGTAGGTTGTTAGGAGTGTATTGATAAAAGTAGCACACTTTATATGAGAGTAGTGCCTGGTCGTCACTAGTCATAAACCACGCCCATTTATACAATGGATCTTATTAACATTTGATTTGAACCCTAACCATACTACTTTTTTATTTAACTAGGCATGTCAGTAAGAACAAATTATTTACAATGACGGCCTACACTGGCCATACCGGGATGACGCTGGGGCAATTGTGCGCCGCCCAGTGGGATTCGAACCAGGGTGCCTGTAGTGACGCCTCTAGCATTGACACGCAGTGACTTAGACTGCGCCACTTCTAACTTTATGCCTAACCCTAAATAAATAAAAACACGATATAGACATTTGACTTTGTGGCCGTGTTAACTAGTGGAAACACGCACATCTGCCCTCATTGCATATTATGGTCCCACGTGATCTTGACTCTTCACGATTGCCTTACATTTTCTTTTCTTTGTTAGAGCGGCCACTTGAGCATCTGGTCAAATAATGGATAATGTGTTCGAAATTAGTAGAAATAATGTTAACATGTGCACACTTTGTGGAAGGAGAGATAATTAGGTTATAGCCACAGATTCCTCAACAGGCTACTTTGTTGAAGTAAAAAAAAAAATCCCAACAAGTTTTACTGTCTTGTATTTTATTTTGTAACGACATTTAACCGAAAACAGGAATGTAGAGGTGCAAAGATGATAACTAGGCCTAGACATTTTATACAGCACAGCAGGCATATACTGTTAAAACCAGACTCACCCGATTCATTGTGGAAGCTATTGTTTCTTTGTAAGACATGAAATGTGGTCGGCTACAACAGAACAGTTAGGCTACTTTGTTGTCTTCTTCTTTAAGGTTTAATGTCAGACTACACCTATTGGCGTATTACCGCCACCTACTGGACGGGTAGTGAACGGGGGGAAAAAGTCCATTGTGGGAAATGAATGCGGGAGGGGGGGATACAGTACCACCATCATCATCATATACAATAACAAAAATGTTGTTAATCCCCAAATACCCGCAGGGGCGATGAGGGAGCGGCGCCATGTGAGGATGTACTTTTCTGAGCTCCTCAACAGAACATTTAAATATTTGTGCAGATTGTATTTCGGGGTTCCCGAGTGGCGCAGCGGTCTAAGGTACTACATCTCAGTGCTAGAGGCGTTACTACGGACCCTGTTTTTATTCCAGGCTGTATCTCAACTGGCCGTGTTTAGGAGTCCCAAAGGGTGGAGCACAATTGGCCCAGAGTCGTCCAGGATCATTGTCAGTTAATAACAAATTCTTATTTAGTTGCCTAGTAAAATCAAATAAAATTTTAATTTGGATCAAAATACCCCTCTACAACCTGAGACTCCATTTTAAGGCTTAATGTCACGTTTTTGTCGAAGATGTCAGGCACCAACCGCAAGAATCAGCCTAGGGCTAATTCTAACAGACCAGCTAGCCTAGCCAAGGACCATGAATCTACACCAACAACTGAACAATGCACAGCCGAGGCGACTGGACAAGAAGCTGTTCTACAGGCATTAACTGAAATGAAGCAGGAATTAATTGACAAAATGGACGGATATACAGTCGGCAGAGCTACGAAACTAGGTTAGCCAGCTGAGAGAGGAGCTGAAAACTGCCACTGAACAGACTAGATCCAACCACAAGGCACTGGACATCCGCATGACCAGCCTGGAGACCACGGCTAATGGCTACTCTGGGTTGATCACCACCGCATGACCAGCCTGGAGACCACGGCTAATGGCTACTCTGGGTTGATCCCAGCCTGGAGACCACGCATGACCAGCCTGGAGACCACGGCTAATGGCTACTCTGGGTTGATCACCACCACATGACCAGCCTGGAGACCACGGCTAATGGTTACTCTGGGTTGATCACCACCACATGACCAGCCTGGAGACCACGGCTAATGTCTACTCTGGGTTGATCACCACCACATGACCAGCCTGGAGACCACGGCTAATGGCTACTCTGGGTTGATCACCACCACATGACCAGCCTGGAGACCACGGCTAATGGCTACTCTGGGTTGATCACCACCACATGACCAGCCTGGAGACCACGGCTAATGGCTACTCTGGGTTGATCACCACCACATGACCAGCCTGGAGACCACGGCTAATGGCTACTCTGGGTTGATCACCACCACATGACCAGCCTGGAGACCACGGCTAATGGCTACTCTGGGTTGATCACCACCACATGACCAGCCTGGAGACCACGGCTAATGGCTACTCTGGGTTGATCACCACCACATGACCAGCCTGGAGACCACGGCTAATGGCTACTCTGGGTTGATCACCACCGCATGACCAGCCTGGAGACCACGGCTAATGGCTACTCTGGGTTGATCCCACCACATGACCAGCCTGGAGACCACGGCTAATGGCTACTCTGGGTTGATCACCACACTGGAAAGGAATGTTTTCCAAAAGAAAAAGGAAATCAAGGATTTTTAAAGAGAGAAACGAACATTAGGAGGCTAGATCCCTTCCTTCAAATTTACCTGTGACTGTTGAGAGAGACAGGAGGATGGCAAGCGCCCTGAAGAGTTCTATGGGGGGTGATAAGGGACATATATAAGCCTAGGCAACCGTACCACCTGACATGACACCAACGCCTTACTAGTGTGACGCGTCTGACTTACATGACATGCTACTAACGTCTGCGTGACGCCTGCATCGCGTGTTAATGAAAGTCATAATGTGCATAGTTTATATTAATTCAATCTCAACCATAAATGTTAGAAACGTACAATTTTTCCCGTGCAAGCAGACAATCCGGCATAGCCACCTTGAACTATAGTGGAGCCTACGGCTTGTGTATTTCCTGTTATCGCTAATGGCCTAGTTAATATCATAGATAATCTGTCTTTCCCTCAGCACCTCATGTCATGGTATGTCATTTATGTCGCTGTATTCAGATCTAAATGTTGTTAGTCAATCACAGACTGTGTTGTTACCAGTTCCACATCAGACAACTTGGGATGTCCCTTCAGTCGAATAGAGCAGTTCATAGACCTTCCCAGAGGGTCTGTGCTATTCGGGATCATTGGGATGTCCACACCTCTATAAAGTATAAATGTAAATTGGTTAAGATTAGTGTTAGTTTAGGGTTTAGGCGAAGGTCGTCCCAATAGTAATCAAATCAAATGTATTTATATAGCCCTTCGTACATCAGCTGATATCTCAAAGCGCTGTACAGAAACCCAGCCTAAAACCCCAAACAGCAAGTAATGCAGGTGTAGAAGCACGGTGGCTAGGAAAAACTCCCTAGAAAGGCCAAAACCTAGGAAGAAACCTAGAGAGGAACCAGGCTATGTGGGGTGGCCAGTCCTCTTCTGGCTGTGCCGGGTGGAGATAACAGAACATGGCCAAGATGTTCAAATGTTCATAAATGACCAGCATGGTCCAATAATAATAAGCCAGAACAGTTGAAACTGGAGCAGCAGCACGGCCAGGTGGACTGGGGACAGCAAGGAGTCATCATGTCAGGTAGTCCTGAGGCATGGTCCTAGGGCTCAGGTCCTCCGAGAGAGAGAAAGAAAGAGAATTAGAGAGAGCACACTTAAATTCACACAGGACACCGAATATGACAGGAGAAGGACTCCAGATATAACAAACTGAACCTAGCCCCCGACACATAAACTACTGCAGCATAAATACTGGAGGCTGAGACAGGAGGGGTCAGGAGACACTGTGGCCCCATCCGAGGACACCCCCGGACAGGGCCAAACAGGAAGGATATAGTATCATTTATTTAGTTGATGAATACAATTCCCCCTTCTGATGACCAGGTGGCGAATCGCATCTCTGCATGTCTGGCAGACATATCAGTGTGGATGACGGATCACCACCTCAAGCTGAATCTCGGCAAGACGGAGCTGCTCTTCCTCCCGGGGAAGGACTGCCCGTTCCATGATCTCGCCATCACGGTTGACAACTCCATTGTGTCCTCCTCCCAGAGCGCTAAGAACCTTGGCGTGATCCTGGACAACACCCTGTCGTTCTCAACTAACATCAAGGCGGTGGCCCGTTCCTGTAGGTTCATGCTCTACAACATCCGCAGAGTACGACCCTGCCTCACACAGGAAGCGGCGCAGGTCCTAATCCAGGCACTTGTCATCTCCCGTCTGGATTACTGCAACTCGCTGTTGGCTGGGCTTCCTGCCTGTGCCATTAAACCCCTACAACTCATCCAGAACGCCGCAGCCCGTCTGGTGTTCAACCTTCCCAAGTTCTCTCACGTCACCCCGCTCCTCCGCTCCCTCCACTGGCTTCCAGTTGAAGCTCGCATCCGCTACAAGACCATGGTGCTTGCCTACGGAGCTGTGAGGGGAACGGCACCTCAGTACCTCCAGGCTCTGATCAGGCCCTACACCCAAACAAGGGCACTGCGTTCATCCACCTCTGGCCTGCTCGCCTCCCTACCACTGAGGAAGTTCAGTTCCCGCTCAGCCCAGTCAAAACTGTTCGCTGCTCTGGCCCCCCAATGGTGGAACAAACTCCCTCACGACGCCAGGACAGCGGAGTCAATCACCACCTTCCGGAGACACCTGAAACCCCACCTCTTTAAGGAATACCTAGGATAGGATAAAGTAATCCTTCTCACCCCCCCCACCCCCTTAAAAGATTTAGATGCACTATTGTAAAGTGGCTGTTCCACTGGATGTCATAAGGTGAACGCACCAATTTGTAAGTCGCTCTGGATAAGAGCGTCTGCTAAATGACTTAAATGTAAATGTAAATGGGATGGGTAGGCTACTTCATTCAGTGAATACTGAATATATTGCTATCTCTGGGAGTATGTTACTGACGGCTTTCCAGCTGTTGAACTATGGCAATGTCAAACTAATTTCTAAATCTTTTAGTCAAGATGTGTTGAGCCAGAGCAAGCTTCAGCAGCTTCACTGCAGGTGCTCAACCCACCACCCTCACTGTTCTCCCTCCCTCCATTGTTATCCACATCGGCACCAACAATGTTAGGATGAAACAGTCAGAGATCGCCAAGCGCAACATAGATTCAACGTGTAAATCAGCTAGAAAGATGTGTCTGCATTTAGTAATTGTCTCTGGCCCCCTCCCAGTTAGCTGGTTGAAAACTGTTTTTTGCCCCTCCCAAAAGATAGAATTTGTAGATAATTTGCCCTCTTTCTGGAACTCACCCACAAACAGGACCAAGCCTGGCCTGTTGAGGAGTAATGGACTCCATCCTAGCTGGAGGGGTGCTCTCATCTTATCTACGAACATAGACAGGGCTCTAACTCCTCTAGCTCCGCAATGAAATGGGGTGCAGGCCAGGCAGCAGGCTTTTAGCCAGCCTGCCAGCTTAGTGGAGTCTGCCACTAGCACAGTCAGTGTAGTCAGCTCAGCTATCCCCATTGAGACCGTGTCTGTGCCTCAACCCAGGTTGGGCAAAACTAAACATGGCGGTGTTCGCCTTATCAATCTCACTAGAAAAGACCTCCTCCATTCCTGCCATTATTGAAAGAGATCGTGATACCTCACATCTCAAAATAGGGCTACTTAATGTTAGATCCCTCAATTCCAACACAGTTATAGTCAATTAACTAATCACTGATCATAATCTTGACGTGATTGACCTGACTGAAACATGGCTTAAGCCTGAGGACTTTACTGTGTTAAATGAGGCCTCACCTCCTGGTTACACTAGTGACCATATCACCCCGCGCATCCCGCAAAGGTGGAGGTATTGCAAACATTTACGATAGCAAATGTCAATTTACAACAAAAAAAACAACGTTTGTCTTTTGAGCTTCTAGTCATGAAAACTTTGCAGCCTACTCAATCATGTATTATAGCTACTGTTTACCGGCCTCCTGGGCCATGTACAGCGTTCCTCACTGAGTTCCTATCTGACCTTGTAGTCATAGCAGATAATATTCTAATTTTTGGTGACTTTAATATTCACATGGAAAAGTCCGCAGACCCACTCCAAAAGGCTTTCGGAGCCATCGTCGACTCAGTGGGTTTTGTCCAACAGTCTCCGGACCTACTCACTGCCACAGTCATACTCTGGACCTAGTTTTGTCCCATGGAATAAATGTTGTGGATCTTAATGTTTTTCCTAATAATCCTGGACTATCGGACCACCATTTTATTACGTTTGCAATCGCAACAAATAATCTGCTCAGACCCCAACCAAGGAGCATCAAAAGTCGTGCTATAAATTCTCAGACAACCCAAAGATTCCTTGATGCCCTTCCAGACTCCCTCTGCCTACCCAAGGACGTCAGAGGACAAAAATCAGTTAACCACCTAACTGAAGAACTCAGTTTAACCTTGCGCAATACCCTAGATGCAGTTGCACCCCTAAAAACATTTGTCATAAGAAACTAGCTCCCTGCTATAAGAAAATACCAGAGCTCTGAAGCAAGCTTCCAGAAAATTGGAACGGAAATGGCTCCACACCAAACTGGAAGTCTTCCGACTAGCTTGGAAAGACAGTACCGTGCAGTATCAAAGAGCCCTTACTGCTGCTCGATCATCCTATTTTTCAAACTTAATTGAGGAAAATAAGAACAATCAGAAATGTATTTTTGGTACTGTTGCAAAGCTAACTAAAAAGCAGCATTCCCTAAGAGAGGATGGCTTTCACTTCAGCAGTAATAAATTCATGAACTTCTTTGAGAAAAAGATCATGATCATTAGAAAGCAAATTACGGACTCCTCTTTAAATCTGCGTATTCCTCCAAAGCTCAGTTGTCCTGAGTCTGCACAACTCTGCCAGGACATAGGATCAAGGGAGACACTCAAGTGTTTTCATACTATATCTCTTGACACAGTGATGAAAATAATCATGGCCTCTAAACCTTCAAGCTGCATACTGGACCCTATTCCAACTAAACTAGTGAAACAGCTGCTTCCTGTTCTTGACCCTCCTATGTTGAACATAATAAATGGCTCTCTATCCACCGGATGTGTACCAAACGCACTAAAAGTGGCAGTAATGACTCTCTTGAAAAAGCCAAACCAGAAAATATAAAAAACTATCGGCCTATATCGAATCTTCCATTCCTCTCAATTTTGGGGGGAAAAAGCTGTTGCGCGGCAACTCACTGGCTTCCTGAAGACAAACAATGTGTACGAAATGCTTCAGTCGGGTTTTAGACCCCATCATAGCACTGAGACTGCACCTGTGAAGGTGGTAAATGACCTTTTAATGGCGTCAAACCGAGGCTCTGCATCTGTCCTCGTGCTCCTAGACATTAGTGCTGCTTTTGATACCATCGATCACCACATTCTTTTGGAGAGATTGGAAACCCAAATTGGTCTACACGGACAAGTTCTGGCCTGGTTTAGATCTTATCTGTCGGAAAGATATCAATTTGTCTCTTTGAATGGTTTGTCCTCTGACAAATCAACTGTAAATTTCGGTGTTCCTCAAGGTTCCGTTTTAGAACCACTATTGTTTTCACTATGAATTTTACCTTTTGGGGATGTCATTTGAAAACATAATGTTAACTTTTACTGCTATGCGGATGACACACAGCTGTATATTTCAATGAAACATGGCAGAGCCCCAAAATTGCCCTCGCTGGAAGTCTGTGTTTCAGACACAAGGAAGTGGATGGCTGCAAACGTTCTACTTTTAAACTCGGACAAAACAGAGATGCTTGTTCTCGGCCCAAGAAACAAAGAGATCTTCTGTTGAATCTGACAATTAATCTTGATGGTTGTACAGTCGTCTCAAATAAAACTGTGAAGGACCTCTGCGTTACTCTGGACCCTGATCTCTCTTTTGAGGAACTTAAAGACGGTTTCAAAGACAGCTTTTTTCCATTTCATAACATTGCAAAAATCTGAAATTTTCTGTCCAAAAATTATGCAGAAAAATTAATCCATGCTTTTGTTACTTCTAGGTTAGACTACTGCAATGCTCTACTTTCCGGCTACCCGGATAAAGCACTAAATAAACTTCAGTTAGTGCTAAATACGGCTGCTTGAATCCTGACTAGAACCCCAAAAATGTATCATATTACTTCAGTGCTAGCCTCTCTACACTGACTTCCTGTTAATGCAAGGGGTGATTTCAAGGTTTTACTGCTAACCTACAAAGCATTACATGGGCTTGCTCCTACCTATCTTTCTGATTTGGTCCTGTCGTACATACTTACATGTACGCTACGGTCACAAGATGCAGGCCTCCTAATTGTCCCTAGAATTTCTAAGCAAACAGCTGGAGGCAGGGCTTTCTCCTATAGAGCTCCATTTTTATGGAATGGTCTGCCTACCCATGTGAGAGACGCAGACTCGGTCTCAACCTTTAAGTCTTTACTGAAGACTCAACTCAGTAGGTCCTATGATTGAGTGTAGTCTGTCCCAGGAGTGTGAAGGTGAACGGAAAGGCACTGGAGCAACGAACCGCCCTTGCTGCCTCTGCCTGACCAGTTCCCCTCTCCACTGGGATTCTCTGCCTCTAACCCTATTACAGGGGCTGAGTAACTGATTTACTGGTGCTTTTCTATGCCGTCCCTAGGAGGGGTGCGTCACTTGAACGTGTCGAGTCACTGACGTGGTCTTCCTGTCTGGGTTGGCACCCCCTTTGGGTTGTGCCGTGGCGGAGATCTTTGTGGGCTGTACTCGGCCTTGTCTCAGGATGGAAAGTTGGTGGTTGAAGATATCCCTCTAGTATTGTGGGGGCTGTGCTTTGGCAAAGTGGGTGGGGTTATATCCTGCCTGTTTGGCCCTGTCCGGGGGTATCATCGGATGGGGCCACAGTGTCTCCTGACCCCTCCTGTCTCAGCCTCCAGTATTTATGATGCAGTAGTTTGTGTCAGGGGCCTAGGGTCAGTTTGTTATATCTGGAGTATATCTCCTGTCTTATCCGGTGTCCTGTGTGAATTTAAGTATGCTCTCTCTAATTTTCTATTTCTCTATCTCGGAGGACATGAGCCCTAGGACTATGCCTAAGGATTACCTGGCATTATGACTCGTTGTCCCCAGTCCACCTGGCCGTGCTGCTGCTCGTTTCAACTGTTCTGCCTGTGGCTATGGAACCCTGACCTGTTCACTGTGATTACTATTATTTGACCATGCTGGTCATTTATGAACATTTGAACATCTTGGCCATGTTCTGTCATAATCTCCACCCGGCACAGCCAGAAGAGGACTGTCCACCCCACATAGCCTGGTTCCTCTCGCGGTTTCTTCCTAGGTTGTGGCCTTTCTAGGGAGTTTTTCCTAGCCATCGTGCTTCTACACCTGCATTGCTTGCTGTTTGGGGTTTTAGGCTGGGTCTCTGTATAGCACTTTGGGTTTGGCCAAAGGTATATTAAACCATATAGTATACTAAATTAAACCCAAGAATATACTCATCTTCTTTCTGGGGTTGAGGAGGTTGGACAGTGGAGTACAGAGGCACTTCCTGGTTATTGGAGCAAGAGAGGTGGGCATTGGTGTAGTCAGCATCACCTTGTTAGTCTGTGCCGCAGTAGGGGCCATGGCCATTCCTGAGACGTTGTCATAAACTGGACTGAGTCTCCCTGGAGAGGAGAAAAGACAGACAAACATACCTTGGGACTATTCCATTGGTTCCACTGGGCCAGGCAAGATGAATCAAACACTGATAAAAAAGATCTGAAAGAAAACAAATGCTTTTTGACCTCAACTCACCTGTCCATTCCCTGCTGTGCCCCGTGTCAGATTGAGGCTTTCTTCATGTTTTTTTACACAAATTAATGAATCAGTCATTGAATAACAATCAAGATGATAAAGTGAAAGATAAGTCTTTAGAAAAATGGTCACCTGAACCACATGAAGCCAGAGAGACAGAGGATGAGAACAACATTTCCTATAGCTGCATTCTTCTGTATGGCCCATCAGATGCACTAACACCTGTTAAAGGGTTTTACAATAAATATGCCAAGATCTTTTTGGAGCAAAATATTCTAGAAAAGGCCTCTGGTCCATATAAAAAACATATAAAAGAAGTGAGAAGCAGATGGGGTTGAGCAGATAATGGATTTAATTTATTGATCTCCTGAATACACACCTAGTATTGTTGAAACATTATTCTATTATTATTTAAAGGATAGTAGGAGTTAATGAAATAGATACAGCTCTGAACACGCCACCACACACACAGGACTCCTACTCCAAGACGCTTGATAAATATGGATCCAGAGATGCATATTATGCTACACAGGTTACCATGGTAATCAGACTTAGTTAGAGAATGGGAAATGGATGACTCTTTACAATATGTTTTCTATTGAAACTTTATTTAGGGATCTGGAAACGGTGCCAGAGAGGAGGGAGATGAAAGAAAACATGTGTGATTTCTGGTGTTTTTTCAGTGTCCCTGAATGAGCAAAGCTTTTTCCACATAGACAAGAGTAAGGTTTCTCTCCAGTGTGTGTGAGCTGGTGTGTTGTCAGGTATCCTGAATGATTGAAGCTCTTCCCACACTGATCACAGCTATAAGGCTTCTCTCCTGTGTGTATGCGTTGGTGTTTAGTCAGGTGTCCTGATTGATTGAAGCTCTTCCCACACTGATCACAGCTATAAGGCTTCTCTCCTGTGTGTATGCGTTGGTGTATAGTCAGGTGATCTGACGTCCTGAAAGTCTTCTCACACTGATCACAGCTATAAGGGTTCTCTCCTCTGTGTATGCGCTGGTGTATAATCAGGGATCCTGATTGATTGAAGCGCTTTCCACACTGATCACAGCTATAAGGCTTCTCTCCAAAGTGTATGTAGTCAGGTGATCTGATGTCCTGAAACTCTTCTCACACTGATCACAGCTAAGGCTTCTCTCCTGTGTGTATGCAGGTGTAGTCAGGTGTCCTGATTGATTGAAGCTCTTCCCACACTGATCACAGCTATAAGGCTTCTCTCCTGTGTGTATGCGTTGGTGTTTAGTCAGGTCTCCTGATTGATGGAAGCTCTTCCCACACTGATCACAGCTATAAGGCTTCTCTCCTGTGTGTATGCGTTGGTGTTTAGTCAGGTGATCTGATTGATTGAAGCTCTTCCCACACTGATCACAGCTATAAGGCTTCTCTCCTGTGTGTATGCGTTGGTGTTTAGTCAGGTCTCTGATTGATTGAAGCTCTTCCCACACTGATCACAGCTATAAGGCTTCTCTCCTGTGTGTATGCGTTGGTGTTTAATCAGGGATCCTGAATGATTGAAGCTCTTCCCACACTGATCACAGCTATAAGGCTTCTCCCCTGTGTGTATGCGTTGGTGTTTAGTCAGGTGATCCTGATTGATTGAAGCTCTTCCCACACTGATCACAGCTATAAGGCTTCTCTCCTGTGTGTATGCGTTGGTGTTTAGTCAGGTGATCCTGATTGATTGAAGCTCTTCCCACACTGATCACAGCTATAAGGCTTCTCTCCTGTGTGTATGCGTTGGTGTTTAGTCAGGTGATCCTGAATGATTGAAGCTCTTCCACACTGATCACAGCTATAAGGCTTCTCTCCTGTGTGTATGCGTTGGTGTATAGTCAGGTGATCTGAATGATTGAAGCTCTTCCCACACTGATCACAGCTATAAGGCTTCTCTCCTGTGTGTATGCGTTGGTGTTTAGTCAGGTGATCCTGATTGATTGAAGCTCTTCCCACACTGATCACAGCTATAAGGCTTCTCTCCTGTGTGTATGCGTTGGTGTTTAGTCAGGTCTCCTGATTGATTGAAGCTCTTCCCACACTGATCACAGCTATAAGGCTTCTCTCCTGTGTGTATGCGCTGGTGTATAGTCAGGTGTACTAATTGATTGAATCTCTTCCCACACTGATCACAGCTATAAGGAGGTCCTGTGTGTTTTTGTGTAGTCTGGAATCCTGATTGTGAGAAATGCTTCAAACAATCAAAGTAGGGGTAAGGCCTCTCCCCTGCATGAATTCTCTGATGAGATTTTAAAGTTTTAGATGCAGTGAAACTCTTCCCGCACTGAGAGCAGTGGAACGGTTTCTCTCCAGTGTGAATTTGCTCATTAATAGTCAAGTCTTGTTTATCAAAACTCTTCCCACAGACAGAGCAGTGGTGAGGTTTCTTCCCTGTACCTCTATGCTGGTGTTTGAGGTGTTCTGATCTGGAGAGACTCTTCTCTTTCTTGTCAGCATCATGATGTTGTTGAGGCTCCCCAGACGATAAGCCCCTCCCACTTAGAGAGCAACGATTAGGGATGTCCCCTGTGAAACAAAGGCATTGAATAGTTAGGTTTTGCAAATATGGGTCCATAAACAGATGGGTCCTACCATGAAATTAAGGCCTTTTGGGTCACTTTCATATTTTCCAGTAGAAATTGTGCATCAGTATTATATTTTAAATCTGTTATTAAATAATATGAATAAAGACTTGATAAAGTGACAATTCTGAATTTGAAAAGTCCCTCCATCAACCCTGTGTCACATCAACCCTGTGTCACTTCTAGAACGATTTTAACAGAACTAATACAATCATTTCTCCAAGTTTTACCATCGTTGAGTAAAGTTACAAGTGCAGAATAATAGGTTAATTGTGAAGTCAATTAGTAGAAGAGTTTGATTTAGATGTTGACATGCTTTGAATGAACAATTTCCCTAATAATCCTGTTTACATGGACACATCTAAAAAAATTGACAAAATAAACGTTCACTGCACTCGGTCAAAAGAAGTTAGCTGGCGCTGCTTGTGTTAGCACATACACAGATTAAATACACCTCTATAACTCTGATTAAAGTGTTTACATGTCCTAATCAGTCTAAAGAATTCTCAGAAAACCAGGTGTTTTTAAAGGTGTATCCTTACTTCTGTTATGACCTTACACCAATTAAGATCAGCAGAGTAAGATGTTTACATGACTAATGCCATAATCAGTTTAATAGGAAATTATGAGTGTGCATGTAAAGCCCTAGTTATTTGGTTACTTTGACAGTCATTTCTGAACATAATTTATTTTATTTAATTAGTGATTAATTTACGTCTGTCCCCCATTTTAAGGTCAACCCATGTTGTAATATGGTGAAACGGTTCCTTACATTTTTGGGCAAAAGAAACATCGAACATCAAATAGTCCAATTATAGAGCAAAGGCAGGTAAGCTGGTTCTAGTCTTTTTATCAATTCTCTGGTGTTTTCTGTAGAAAACTGAGCAAGTGAACCATTTTACCCATAAATTGATATGGTAGAATATATTTTTTTGTGATGCTTGCATTCAATTTTCACCACCTGTGGAACAAAACTAGCTTCCATTACCCTGTCATAAGCACATTTGTGGCTGATTTAAAAGGACTATTTTACCAATGTAAACTAGTGGTTTTGTTGTTTTCAGTTGTCCCCTGTTACTTTATTTAGCACATTGGCACTTAGTACAGTATGTATTTTCATATAACCTCTGGAGAAAACATGTTTCTATGAAGTTGAACATGTGCTCTTCATGAAAGAACGTTACAATTAGGTGAAATCAAACATTTGGGGGAGCAAGTTACACTTCTCAAAATTAGGTGGAACGACCAGATATTTTCATCAGTATATAATGAACCAATTCATTGTAACAGAAGCAGACTAATCTAATCCACATACTTAATGAAATCAAATCTCCATCTTCCATTTCTTCTCCTCTCTCAGTTCCAGTCTGCCCCGGTGTTTTCCTGCAGTCGACCAGAACCAGCAGTAAAGTACGGAGAGGCGGTTGACCTGGGGACTCCTGGAGGGTGGAGGGGGACAGGCTAAGCTCTTCCTGTTCGACAAGACGTATTACAGTTGATCATTAAACCAAATATTGTATTAATTCAGTCTAAACCTCTGATTTGGGTGCATCCCTCGTAAATCTCCTTTTACAAGAAATGTTCAATCGTTCACTGCAACCCACAAATATAAGAGCGTTGGATTGGTGGAGGCATGGGCTAGTTTCCACCGTATTTCTTATACCAGTCATTTCCTATCGAACAGCGCAGAAGAGGAGTAACAAAAGGGATAATTGTGCCCAAAATCTGGCTTATTTGATCATATATACATTTTTGAAACGAGTAGGTTGTTAGGAGTGTATTGGTAAAAGTAGGACACGTCACATCCAGGCAACTTTGAGAAAGAAAAAAAAAACACTTTGTATGGAAGTAGTGCCTGGTCATCACTAGTTACCACAACCCACGTCCATTTATACAACTGGTCTTTATAAATGTAATTTTAACCCTAACCTCGCAAACACTAACTTTATGCATAACCCTAAATTAATAAAAATACGTTATAGGCGTTTGACTCTGTGGCTGTGTAACTAGTGGAAACACGCATATCTGCCCTCTCATTGACTATAATGGTCCCACCTGATCTTGAATCTTCCTGATTGCCTTCCAGCTACAATTCAAATTCAAAAGCCCTCGGCTCTAAACCCTCAGCCCTTGAATGACGTTTTACATCCGAGTGTACCTTAAAATGTCCATTGCCCAAGCGAGAGAGAGTGATTATGGGAGAGGCAACGTCCTTGGTGGAAATCTTGAAGTTTAACTTAAAAACAACCAACCTAAAGCTATTAATGAACCGAGTAAGCTAACAGGTTTTCCAATACATTTCTGAATTACAATCACTACGAAACTGAGCCAATTTCCCAAAGCTAAAAATCAATAGATTTTTTTAGACAGCTCGATTCATATTCCTGAGATGCTGAAAGTGCAGGTTGTTGATTAAATTTGACACGTCGCGGCCACCAGAGTTTGACATGTGACTACAGTTTCCATTGAATTGTGGGTCATATCATCCCCGCAAGCGACCAAAGTTGTTCAATCGCTCCTTCAAGCAAAATTGAGGGCCAACTTTAGGGAATTAGACCTCCCTTATTAAGATGGCAATCAAACTGCATCCGGTTTCGACGGAGATACCACGAGGGAAAAACAACGTGTTTGGAACTGCAGCCATTTCTTTTCTTTGTTAGAAGGGCCACTTGAATATCTGGTCAAATAATGGCTAATGTGTAAGAAATCGGTGAAGGAATGTGAACATGTGCACACTGGGCGGAAGAAGAGAATTAGGTCATAGTCACAGATTCCTAAACATGATTGTATGAACTGTCTTAATTTTGCTGGACCCCAGGAAGAGTATCCATAAATACAAATGATATAATTGTAGGCTATTTAAAAAAAGATATTAACTAGGCAAGTCAGTTAAGAACAAATTATTATTTCCAATGACGGACCATCAACAATGGGTCAACAGCCTTGTTCAGGAACAGAACGACATATGTTTACTTTGACAGCTCGGGGATTCGGTTACTGACCCAACGCTCTAACCACTAGGCTACCTGCCGCTCCAAACAGAACACAGCAATGTAGAGGTTCAAAGATGATGAAAACTAGGCCTAGACATTTTATACAACACAGCGGGCATATAATGTTAAAATCAGACTTACCCGATCCATTGTGGAAGCCACTGTTCCTTTGTATGATATGAAATGTTCGACCCGAGCTGTGCTCGTAAACAATTTCCTGTTGTCTTGTTCTTCTTTAAGGTTTTATGGCAGACTACACCTATTGCCGTATTGCTGCCACCTACTGTACGGCGAGTGAATGAATAATAAAAATGTCCATCCAAATGATTTATATCGTCGGTAAAGAATGAATGTAATACGTCTCTCCATAATAGTGTCAAATCTAAATGCAGATTTTCCATTATAAATCTACTGATGTCTTGCCAAAAATTCTTTACATTAATACCATTCAAAAGAAGATGCAAAACTGTTGCAAAAGGTACAATTTGAATGTATCTATTTTTAAATCTTCATTTAGTGGTTGGCAGGGTAATATTAATGAATCATTTTATAATAACCTTCCTTAATTGTGTTAGAAAG
The DNA here is from genome assembly GCF_034236695.1 of Oncorhynchus nerka. Taxonomy (NCBI): domain Eukaryota; kingdom Metazoa; phylum Chordata; class Actinopteri; order Salmoniformes; family Salmonidae; genus Oncorhynchus; species Oncorhynchus nerka. The sequence goes on along the minus strand of NC_088410.1, from coordinate 22,196,157 downwards.
TACGTATGTATGAGACAACAGATATTATCAATAAAACGATTCCAATAAGGAATTACATAAGGTGTATAGATAGATATAAAATCCTGTTGATACAAGGCAAGTATCGCTCTGTTGTTGAATGGACTAAAACAAAAACCAATCTTTACTACTATTGAGTCAACAGGGGTAATTGAAGGTAGGTTCTGAGGGTCTTAACATGCTCCTGAATAATGGGGCGGCAGGTAGCCTAGTGGTTAAAGCATTGGACTAGTAACCGGAAGGTTGTGAGATTGAGTCCCCGAGCTGACAAGGTAGAAGTCTGTTGTTTTTCCCCCGAACAAAGCCATTTTTAACCCGCTGTCATTGAAAATAAAAATGTGTTCTTATCTGACTTGCCTAGTTAAATAAGTAAATAAAAAATAAAGCAACACTTGAGGGAATGGAGACAAAAATAATTGTAAACTCTTTAGGCGTTAAAGGAATCTTGTAAAGTGATAACAATGAGTCATAATGAAGTAAAAGACTGCATTTACAAGTTGTCTCACCAATAGGATATTATTTCTGAACCAATATTTTAAAAACAAAAGATGAATTGTTATACAATATGTGCTGATTATTACAAATATAATATGTGTGGAGAGAAATGGTGCTTCTAAATGAAGGATCATGACTAGAAAACCTGCTGATGAAAAGCAGAGTTTCACTGGAACTTTGTCAATAGCAAACCAACATGAAGTTAAGGCCACCAAAAGTAGAAAAGGCATGATGAGGAATAAGGTTTCACATAGAAGTAGGTCTTCTTAGGAAGTGTTTTATCAAATTGATCTTAAAAGTATTACTTAAAGTAGGATTGTCCAGAAAATTCAGCCCACCATACTCATGTGTTCAATGCAACAGTTTCCTAATGTGACGGGTACGGTTTCTCCACAGAAAGTTAAAAAACATCTGGTCTGTTGAAAGGGTTCTACATGGAACCCTAAAGAGTTCTACATGGAACGAAAGAGGTTCTACCTGCAACCAAAAAGGGTTCTTCAAAGGGTTCTCCTATGGGGACAGCAGAAACAACTCTTTAAGGTTTTCCCAAAGGGTGTAGTGTTGTTACTCCAACTCCTCTTCAACACTTCAACCATCCAAATAAATTGTCATGGAGCATCACCATGGCGTTGATGATTTTTGAGACGTCATTGCAAAGACAATCCCCAAGAGTGACTTGACATTTGGAGTTCCTGACATCATTTGTTTGACTTCTAACTATTAGAGAGGATGGCTGCATCTGAAATGTCACCTGACAGTATATAGGTAATAGGATGCCATTTCAGACACAGACTATGTGTAGGTCTATTCTAGTCTGGTGGATGGATGGTGTAATAGATTGGTCTATTAAAACCTCTTGAAGCTAGGGTGCACTATTTTAATTTTTTGAAAAATAACGTCCCCAAAGTAAACTGCCTATTTCTCAGGACCAGATGCTAGAATATGCATATAATTGACAGCTTAGGATAGAAAACACTCTAAAGTTTCCAAAACTGTAAAATTATTGTCTGTGAGTATAACAGAACTGCTATTGCAGTCGAAATCCTGAGAAAAATCCAATCAGGAAGTGACTCTTATTTTGAAACCCCTGTCTTTCTATGCATCCCTATTGCCCATTGAAAGGGATATCTACCAGATTTTCTGTGGCTTCCCTAAGGTGTCTACAGCCTTTAGACATAGTTTCAGGCCTTTATTTTGAAGAATGAGTGTAAACGTCTACATCGCTAAAGTGGTCTGTTGTTGGCTCTCAGTGTGATTTTTGCTCAAAACAGAGAGGTAGCCATTTTTCCTCCCGGTCCTAGGGAATAGCCAACTGTCCCGGTTGATATATTATCGAATAGATATTTGAAAAACACCTTGAGGATTGATTATAAAAAACATTTGCCATGTTTCTGTCGATATTATGGATATAATTTGGAATTTTTGTCTAAATTGTCGTGACCGCTATTTCCGGTGGATTCCTAGGCATAACGCATCAAACTAACGGAGGTATTTGGATATAAAAAATATCTTTATGGAACAAAAGGAACATTTGCTGTCTAACTGGGAGTCTCGTGAGTGAAAACATCCGAAGCTCATCAAAGGTAAATTATTAATTTGATTGCTTTTCTGATTTTCGCGACCAAGCTTCCTGATGCTAAGTGTACATAATGCTATGCTAGGCTATCGATAAACTTACACAAACGCTTGTATTGCTTTCGCTGTAAAGCATAATTTCAAAATCTGAGACGACAGGGTGATTAACAAAAGGCTAAACTGTGTTTCGCTATATTTCACGTGTGATTTCATGAATATGAATATTTTCTAGTTTTTTTCAGTTTTCAGTTATAGTAGTAGATATGATATATTACCTGTATTAGTAGTAGATATGATATATTACCTGTGAAGTCAGAGTTGTTACAGGGAAGCTGTACTCCCTTTCTGCATACTGTGTTTTAAATCTGAACTTGTACTCAGCTGAATCGTTCTCTCTTAGGTCTGTGATTTTCAGGGTGCAGTCCTTCTCTTGAATCGCAAGGTATTTTTGGGGGGGTCTTAAGGTACTCAGCACGGTCTGCGTGCTCTGGGTCCAAGTTCAGGACTTTTAGCACTTCATCACGTTTCTCTTGGATATACCAGTTTGCTTTTAAAACGTTGTGACTATTTGGGTGTCTATATGTGCAGGGCAGTTCCACTGTTGAGCCCTTCAAAGCACAGATACTCTGATGGGTGTAAGTCACGTTGAAACAGTTCTGAACGAAAACAACTAAAACAATTGGATTAGTTACAGTAGTTCTGCTGTACTGTGAATAAACACTGACTAAAGTTATATCTGTCATGGTATCCATTGTTGCATTGGGTCATCTTAGATATTTTTAAACACTCACCCTGCAGTCTAAGAAACATAAACAACAACTCACTCTATAGGTGAATTACTACACCCTATACACCCTATACATCAATTAAGAGGTGAACAACAGTCACTTATTGAACAGACCTGTCTATAACACAGTAGACACCTCCTTATTCCTGTATCGTTTCAAACCTGTTCTATTCTCACAACCCTAACTATAGCTTTGATACCTGGGTCCCTATCATTATCATTACCCAGAAGAATATGTTTCATCACTAAAAACATACTATTAACACACTATATTATAAGATATCATCAAGTGTATTTACAGAGTGAAGGGGAGAGGTTTTGTAAGACAACTTACTGGCAGTGAGGGTTCAGTTGACACACAAGTGGTCAGGACTGCCATTTCCTTCCTCTTTAAGACGTATACATGATGAAGAATACTACTGTTGTCACATAGGCCTACATATCTTAGCACATATCTTAACAGTTCCTAAAATCTAGATGTATTTACATTTATATTTTTTCGTTCTTTTTTTTCACCATATATGAAACGTGTAAATTGTAATCAATAATTCAGACTTGGTGACACTGATGTCCTGTCATGTTTCGAAATTGTATAATATAACTATTCTCTCTTTCAATTAACAAATCAAATGACTGTGGGCCAGATCTGGCTGTTTGGTGGCACATGTGACTCAGTGTGAAGCATCATATGGGCCAGATGCGGTCCAAATATTGGAGATAATTGCCTGGATATTGCCTGGTTTAAATATTATCTTATCGGTTCTTTGTAGATGATTTGTCCTATGAGAAATCAGTGTTCCTGTCACGCCCTGACCGTAGAGAGACTTTTAATGTCTCTATTTGGTTTGGTCAGGGTGTGATTTGGGGTGGGAATTCTATGTTTTGTTTTTCTTTGATTTTGTATTTCTATGTTTTGGCTGGGTAGGGTTCTTAATCAGGGACAGCTGTCTATCGTTGTCTCTGATTGGGAACCATCCTTAGGTAGCCCTTTTCCCTCCTTTCTTTGTGGGAAGTTATCTTTGTTTGATGGCACATAGCGTTTAGTGTCACATTTAGTTTGATAGTGTTTATTGTTTTGTTCGGCATCTTTTCCAATAAAAAGGAATATGTACGCTCACCACGCTGCATCTTGGTCCAGTTCTTTCGACATCCGTAACAGTTCCTCAAGGTTACGTTTTTACGTCCACTATTGTTTTCACTATATATTCTACCTCTTGGTTATGTCATTGGGTCCTGGACTTTCTGACAGGACGCCCACAGGTGGTGAAGGTAGGAAACATCTCCACTTTGCTGACCCCCAACACTGGGGCCTCAGCCCCCTCCTGTACTTCCTGTTCACCCACGACTGTGTGGCCATGCACGCCTCCAACTCAATCATCAAGTTTGCAGATCACAGAATAATAGTGGGCTTGGTTACCAACAACGACGAGACAGCCTACAGGGAGGAGGTGAGGGCACTTGGAGTGTGGTGTCAGGAAAACAACTCAACGTCAACAAAATAAAGGAGATGATCGTGGACTTCAGGAAACAGCAGAGGGAGAACCCCCCCCCCTATCCACATCAACGGGACAGCAGTGGAGAAGGTGGAACGTTTTATGTTCCTCTGCGTACAAACTGAAATGGTCCACTCACACAGATGGTGTGGTGAAGAAGGCACAACAGTGCCTCTTCAACCTCAGGAGGCTGAAGGAATTTGGCTTGTCACCCACCCAAAACCCTCACAAACTTTTACAGATGCACAAATGGAGAGAATTCTGTCAGGCTGTATCACCGCTTGGTACGGCAACTGCACTGCCATCAACCGCAAGGCTCTCCAGAGGGTGTTGAGGTCTGCACAACACATCACCGGGGGCAAACTACATGCCCTCGAGGACACCTACAGCACCCGATGTCACAGGAAGGCTGTCTCGTCTGTAACCCATTGAAGTTACAACAGAGACCCAATCACTGGCCACTTTAATAAATGGATCACTAATCACTTTACGCAATGCCACTCTAAATAATGCCACTTTAATTAATAATGATTGCATATCTTGCATGTATATACTGTATTTTAAACCATCTATTGCACCTTTGTCATCGCTCATCCATATATTTACATGTACATATTCTCATTCACCCCTTCAGATTTGTGTGTATTAGGTAGTTGTTAGATATTACTGCACTGTCGGAACTAGAAGCACAAGCATTTCGCTACACTCGCATTAACATCTGCTAACCATGTGTATGTGACAAATAAAATGTGATTTGATTTGGGAACAACCACTATGATTCCTACAGATGCATTCCTTACATAAGCTTGTTCCCCTCAAAAATAAAGAATGATATGAATGTTATCGTATAGTGTAGATTGAAATAAAATATAAAAACACATCTTACCGGCAATGATTAATTGAGTTGTAGATTTCTGGGCTCAAATGTTATTCACAGCCTCACAGTAGTATTCTCCTCTGTCCTCAGAGATGATGTTAGTGATGCTGTAACTCTGCCCTGATGCTATTGGTGGGGTTATGTTCTTCTTGTACCGGGTGTACTAGTACTAGTGAACACACAATGTATCCAAAGTATAATACTAGAACTAAATTACAGTGAGATTATATACATGTATTGTACTTACATGTGAGAGTCTCTTCAGCAGAGGGGAGGCGTTTACAGCACAGGAGTATCTGTCTGTATCCTCACTGCTGACTGGGTCTAGGTAGTTATTTTGGTATTTGGGTTGGTGAGACGTCCGTTCTTGTACCAGATGTAGTTGGGGTTGTCAGTCAGAGTACAGGTGGTGCTACAGGTCAGTGTCAGTCTGTCCCTCTGTCACTATAGTTGGAACATTTGCCTTCAGGCCTGGGATTAGAAATAAACATTATAACCTTTTCAATTTATCCAACAACCATTGTAATCAAATGACACAAGACATTCATATTACATACAGACTATCATTCCTAATGTACTGTATAATGTCAAATTAAAACAGATTTCCAAAGGCTTTAATGTAACTGATAAAGCATGACAAAATAGTGTACCTGTGACAGACAGCCTGACTCCAGGACTGCCTGACTATCTGTCACTTGTCACACTTTGAAAGACATGACCTTGAATGATCTGATTCTTGAATGTGAACCAGTAATCAGCTGAGTCTCTCTCTCAGGTCTGTGATTATCAGGGTGCAGTTACTCACTCTGTCCCCATAGTACTCCATACAACCATCATTCTGAGGTTTCACACCAGACCATCTATAGAACCATGATGTCTCTGTGATTGTATGACCTCTGGGATATGTGTAAGAGCAGGACAGATCCACTGTTGACCTCTTCAAGGCACAAATACTCTGAGGGGTGTAAGTCACACTCCAACCATCCTGCCCCAGTATCACTGCAACACAATCACACATCAAAAGGATATTAAATTAGGCACAGACCTATTAGCTCACACAGACAGTTTGTCAACACTTTGTTGCCATAGTTGCTGCGTTCAGTGTGAATAACAACCATGGAGAAGCATCACGAGATGTATTGTTGTCTCTACCTTCTTGCCCTTTGTGCTTTTGTCTGTGCCCAATAATGTTTGTACCATGTTTTGTGCTGCTACCGTGAGGTGTTGCTACCATGTTGTTGTCATGTTGTGTTGCTACCATGCTGTGTTATGTGTTGCTGCCTTGCAATGTTGTTGTCTTAGGTCTGTCTTTACGTAGTGTTGTCTCTCTTGTCGTGATGTGTGTTTACATACACTTAGGTTGAAGTCATTAAAACTTGTTTTTCAACCACTCTACAAATTTCTTGTTAACAAACTATAGTTTTGGCAAGTCGGTTAGGACATCTACTTTGTGCATGACACAAGTAATTTTTCCAACACTTGTTTACAGACAGATTATTTAACTTATAATTCACTGTATCACAACTCCAGTGGGTCAGAAGTGTACATACACTAAATTGACTGACTTTAAACAGCTTGGAAAATTCCATAAAATTATGCCATGGCTTTAGAAGCTTCTGAAAGGCTAATTGACATAATTTGAGTCAATTGGAGGTGTACCTGTGTGTACCTGTGGATGTGATTCAAGACCTCCACAAGTCCGGTTCATCCTTGGGAGCAATTTCCAAACGCCTGAAGGTACCACGTTCATCTGTACAAACAATAGTACGCAAGAATAAACACCATGGGACTACGCAGCCGTCATACCGCTCAGGAAGGAGACGTGTTCTGTCTCCTAGAGATGAAGGTTCTTTGGTGCGAAAAGTGCAAATCAATCCAAGAACTACAGCAAAGGACCTTGTGAAGATGCTGGAGGAAACGGGGTCAAAAGTATCTATATCTACAGTAAAACGAGTCCTATATCGACATAACCTGAAAGGCCGCTCAGCATGGAAGAAGCCACTGCTCCAAAACTGCCATAAAAAAAGCCAGACTACGGTTTGCAACTGCACATGGGGACAAAGATCGTACTTTTTGGAGAAATGTTCTCTGGTCTGATGAAAGAAAAATAGAACTGTTTGGCCATAATGACCATCATTATGGTTGGAGGAAAAAGGGATTATGTTAACACCATCCCAACCGTGAAGCACGGGGGTGGCAGCATTATGTTGTGGGTGTTTCTTTGCTGCAGGAGGGACTGGTGCACTTCACAAAATAGATGGCAACATGAGGTAGGAAAATTATGTGTATATATTGAAGCAACATCTCAAGACATCAGTCAGGAAGTGAAAGCTTGGCCGCAAATGGGTCTTCCAAATGGACAATGACCCCAAGTATAGTTCCAAAGTTGTGGCAAAATGGCTTAAGGACAAAAAAGTCAAGGCATTGGAGTGGCCATCACAAAGCCCTGACCTCAATTCTATAGAAAAATTGGGGGCAGAACTGAAAAAGCATGTGTGAGCAAGGAGGCCTACAAACCTGACTCAGTTACACCAGCTCTGTCAGGAGCAATGGGCCAAAGTTCACCCTACTTATTCGGGGAAGCTTGTGGAAGGCTACCTGAATCGTTTGACCAAAGTTAAACAATTTAAAAGGCAATGCTACCAAATATGAATTGAGTGCATGTAAACTTCTGACTAACTGGGAATGTGATGAAAGAAATAAAAGCTGAAATAAATCATTCTCTCTAGTATAATTCTGACATTTCACATTCTTAAAATAGAGTGGTGATCCTAACTGACCTAAGACAGGGACATTTAAGGAATTGTGAAAAACTGAGTTTAAATGTATTTTGCTAAGGTGTATGTAAACTTCCGACTTCAACTGTATATATAAATCCCAGCCCGTCACCGCAGGAGGCCTTTTGGTAGGCTGTCCTTGACTTGCCTAGTTAAATAAAGGTAAATAAAATAAAACATCAGTCATTGGCAGTTTGTTCACAGTTGCTGAGAGATGTGTGTAAACCACAGGCCTGTGTATCTATTCCTGCTGCTCTCAAACTAGTTGTTGCGTCTCCCTCTCTTCAGCCATAGAAACATAAAGACAACAAACACACTTTATAACTGGTGAATAACTACACCTGACAGTCTAATTAAGCAGGAAAAATAACTTCTCATAACAGATGTGTAGCACTGTAAGTAAAGTGTTTCTCTGTCGATTGTTTTGAACCTGTTTTATTCTCATGACTATAACGCTGATGGTACTTCACATGACCTGCATACTCTGGGTCCTGGCTTAGATCTGTAGTAACTCCAGACTCCCATTTGTTGAACCAGGATACTTCCGTGACGTTATGCCAGCTGGGATGTCTATACGTGCAGGTAATGTCCACTGTTGACCCCTTCAAGGCACAGATACTCCTCTTGGTGTGAATCACATTCAAACAGCTCTGACCATGAACACCTGAAACTAAATGTATCTGATCAATTCCTCAAACGATAATGAGACTATTTTCAAGTGTTTTAGATGTATAGGACTGGTTAATTTAAAATGAATAAAATATATAGACACACACAGTGCATTCAGAAAGTATTCAGAACCCTTGACTTTTTCATTTTGTTACGTTACAGTCTTATTCTAAAACAAATTCCAAAATGTAAATTCTAAAACAATATAACAAGATAACATACTATCAGCCATTTTCTACCTTGTATATTATACTGTATAGTTCCTACTAGTGTTACTATCCAAGAGTGCACCAATTTGTCTGTTTTCCCCAAATGTTCTACTATTGGTCCACAGGCCTTAATGATTGATACTTAAGATGATTATTATAGGTGAGTTCAGACTCACACAATGTAGGAGTGAGAAAATCCTCATGTTCTTTTACAGCACAGGAGTAACTGTCTGCAGAGTAACACCAGACCCCTAGAGTATTACAGGAGTATTGTTGGGAAGTAGGGTCATGGAGATGTTGTCCGTTGTTGTACCAGATGTAGGTGAGGTTGGCGTTGTCAGTCAGAAGACAGGTGGTGCTACAGGTCAGTGTTCTCTTCTTTTCCTCTGTGGAGGAAGACACCTTCACCTGCAGGTCTGAATAATAATTATTAGAACTTGCAATATGATATTGTACTGGATTACAATTCATATATTTGTATAAGTAGTTGTGGTAGATATTATATATTACCTGTGTTAGTAGTTGTAGTAGTATATATCATATATTACCTGTGTTTGTCACGCCTTGGTCATTGTATTTTGTGTTTTTGTTATATGTTTGGGTAGGCCAGGGTGTGACATGGGTTTATATGTTTTTCGTATTGGGGTTTGTAGTATTTGGGATCGCGGCTGATTAGGGGTGTTGGATAGGCTTGGCTGCCTGAGGCGATTCTCAATCAGAGTCAGGTGATTCTCGTTGTCTCTGATTGGGAACCGTATTTAGGTAGCCTCTGTTTCGCTTTGTATTTCGTGGGTGATTGTTCCTGTCTCTGTGTAGTGTTCACCAGGCTCAGTCACTTGGTTTTTTCTTTTCAATTGTTTTGGAAGAGAAGAGAACGAGCGCCATTCTCCTTGCGGAGATGGTGCTAAATACATCAACACGGTCGGTCCCTGGGATTGGGCTGGCCAACACGATTCGGTTTGCTTGGAAGGAAAAAGAGTTTGAGCCTTTAGGACGGGAATCCTTTGGAAGGATAATATTGATGGGGATTCTAAAGCTGACGGTGAAGGACGTGTTTTGTTTCCAAGGCAACTCGTTGGAGGGAGCATACGACGTTGCACTATATACAGAGGAAAAACACGATGATATCCTGAGAAGGGCAAGAGCAGTGGGAGGTGAGAGGCCGATGTGCCACTACGAAATAACAAGCCTGGCGAAGAATAACTTTAGGGTTGTAACTGTGAACATTTACAACCCTTACGTTAAGGACGAAGAGGTGAGGGCTTTTCTGGGGAGATACATGGATAACGTCTCCTCAGCAAGGCACCTCAAAGACTCCCTTGGGTTTTGGAATGGGAGGAGAGGCTTCCAGGCCCTCCTCAGAGAGGACCCAAGGGGACATGGTGGCTACCTCCATCCTCCTGCTATGTTCTCCCTAGGGGCTGACAGGGGGACGTTGTATTATGCACGTCAGCCCCCATTTTGCAGACGCTGTATGGCCTATGGTCACATATTCGCCTCATGCAGTGCAAGAAAATGCAGATTTTGTGCATCTGAGGATCACGAGGCGAGGGATTGTGACAAGCCTAAGACGTGCCATGGGTGTGGCTCGTCAGCACACCTGTGGAGGGGTGCCCGGCCCGTCAGAGGTCATATGCGTCTGCGGCTGGGGGGAGCAGGAGCGGGGGATGGGGGAAGAAGAGGAGGGGAAGGAAGCACGCCTCATGACCAGAGTTCAGGTCCAGAGGGGAAGGCCACAAGGAAGGAGGAGGAGCCAGAAGCGGCGGATGGAAGAGAGAAGGAAACGGAAGGCACGGGAGTAGGAGAACCAGAAAAAGCGGCGGAAGAAGGCAACCGAGTGGAGGAGCATGAGAGAGAAGAAAGCGAGGGAGGAGTGGTGGAGAAGGAGACGGTGGAAGAGAAAGTGGACTGGGGGAAAGTGCCATGGTGGAAGAGATGAGGGGTATGGTGGAGGAGCTGGCGGGGGAGGGTGGTATCTCTTCACTGCCGCCATCACCAAAGAAGAGTATGAAGAGGAGGGGGCGATTGGCCGACAGTGAGGGGGAAGGGATGGCCAAGAGAGTGATGGGGGCGGGAGAAACCTCTGGGTTGCTGCTGGTTTCCCCAGGCCCTCAACTTCTGTTGGGTGGGGACACACATAACAAGACTCAGGACTGGGTACAAGAGGAGGTGGGGAGTTTTTGTTTGGGGACTCAGCCTCCCCAATTTTTTTCCAAACCAGCTGCAACACTGGGGAGGGGAGGATTGTGGTTGTAGACCCAGGGTGCAGGGCACTCCGGAGCCAAACACTATTCCTGCATCCTGGGATGGTGTGATGGAGGAAGAGGGGGGATGTCGGGATTACGGATGGTGTTCTCACCGGTAGATATGGAGCAGGGGAGCATCGGGTGAGTCTCCTGTTTTATGTTTTTTTCTGTCTGGGTTTAGAATTTGAGTGTATTACATGTATTTATTTTTCATGGAGTCTAATTTTACTTTTGTTAGTTTAAATGTAAGGGGTTTAAGGGATTTTGTTAAGAGGAGGGCGGTTTTTAGTTATTTGGAGGGTGTGGGGTTTGATTTTTGTTTTTTACAGGAGGTTCACCTGAGGGATGGAGGGGATGTTATTAGGTTTAAGAGGGAATGGGACAAGGGGAGTCGGTTTGGGGTGTTGGGGGTGCACTCATCGGGGGTAGGGATTTTGTGTGGGCACAGGGAGGTAAAAGTGGAGGATTCTTTCGTGGTAATGCAGGGGAGGGTTATAGGGGTGGATGTCACGATAAGGGATTGTAAATTTAGATTAGTGGTGGTGTATGGGCCACAGGTGGTGGCAGACAGAAGGGAGATGGTGGACTGTCTGACGCCCCTGTGTGTCACAAATAGGAAATTAGTGATAGGGGGATTTTAATACAGATTTAGGAAGAGGGGGATAGCAGTGCGGGCGCCATTGCCAGGCTAATGGCTTGCCATGGTCTGGTAGATGGTGGTCTGCACACTACTCCGAAAATGGACGGTCCTACATGGCGTAACTCCAGGGGGTTGAGCGGAGGCTCGACTATATTTTTGTACCCAGGTCTTTGGGTAAGTTGTCTGGGCGGCTGTTGCCTGTTTTCTTTTCGGATCACGACGGGGTGCTCCTGCAGGTGGGGTCGCCAGTCTGCCTCTTTGGTAGAGGGTACTGGAAGCTAGATCGGGATGTGCTGGAGGAGCGGGCTTTTGTTGACGGGTTTTATGGTTTCTTTTGGAGGCTTGAGGGCCTCCGGTCCATGTGCGAGGGGGTGTTAGAGTGGTGGGAATTAGTTAAGGTGAGGATTAGGGCTTTTATAATAGGGTATTGCAAGAGGAAAAAAAGGGAGGAGAGGAGGGAGGTGGATCGTATCCAGAGGTTAATTGAACTCGAATACGCGGGTCGTTTGACTGGGAGAGATCCGCAACCCTAAAGGCGCAGCTCAGGGAGTTGCAGGAGCGGAAGGCTCGAGCTTTCCTTGAGCGAGCGCATAGTGGCTTTCTAGAACATAATGAGACTTGTTCTGCTATGTTCTTTAAGTTGGTTAGGGCAAGACAGAGTAGGAAGGTAATGCATGGTGTTAGGGAAGAAAATGGTAGTATAGTTAGAGAACCAGAGGATATGGTCAGGGTGACAACTGATCATTTCCAAGGTTTATTTAAGGAAAGGGAAATAGATGTAGAGCAGGGAAATGTGTTTTTAGAACACTTGTCCAGGCGGTTGCCGGAGGACATTATAGAAGTGATGGAGGCCCAGATCTCACTAGAAGAGGTTGAGAGCGCTCTTAGGAGGATGGGAAAAGGGAAGGTGCCTGGGATAGATGGGCTGCCGGCTGAGTTTTATCTCAAGTTTTGGGATATACTTGGACCAGTGGTCCTCGAAGTCTTGAAGGCCATCCTTGAGACGGGGTCCCGGGGGATCAATGGCTGTTGGTGTGCTGTCACTTTTATATAAGAAGGGGGAAGTAACAGACCTTGGCAACTGGCGGCCGTTGACCATGCTGTGTGTAGATTACAAGCTACTTGCAAAGGTTTTAGCAGACCGGTTGCGCACAGCCCTTCCCTACGTCGTTCATGAGGATCAGACGTGCGGGGTAGAGGGCCCTCTATTAGATGGAACCTACAGTTAATCAGGGACTCCATCGCTTGGGTTGAAGATAGAGGTCTGCCTTTAATGGTAGCAGCGCTAGATCAGGCGAAAGCCTTCGATCGCGTGAATAGATCCTTTTTATTCAGAGTGTTAGGTCGATTAGGATTTGGGGAGAAGTTTATAGGATGGATTCGTACATTATATGTCGGAGCGGGGTGCCGAGTTAGTGTAAATAGTCACTTGGGTGATGTTTTTGACCTCTCGTCTGGGGTCAGGCAGGGGTGCCCACTCTCGGCTCTCCTCTTCGTTCTGTACATGGAGCCTCTGGGGGCTGCCATTAGGGCAGACACAGGGGTGGAAGGTTTGCTGATCCCTGGAAGTGGTGGGCTGCGTGTTAAGATGACGCAGTACGCCGACGACACTTCCTTGCTGTTGTGCAAGGTCTTGTGCCTGACAAGGTCCCTTGCCATCTTTGGGGATTTCACCCGAGCGTCGGGAGCAGTTCTGAACCATGCAAAGTCTTCTGTCAAGTTTTTCGGAAGATGGCGCGGTAGAACGGATGTGCCTGGGGGGTTATCTCTCTGTGAGGGGGCCCTGAGGATTCTCGGGGTCCATTTTGAGACCTCCGGCTCAGCGACGCTAAACTGGAACATGCGTATCGCAGTGGTACAGAGGAAGCTAGCAATGTGGAAAGCTAGGTATTTGTCTTTTATGGGCAAAGTCCTGGTCCTAAAGGTGGATGTGTTGCCGTCTCTTTTGTATTTGGCATACATCTACCCATTGCCGGCTTGTCTGAGGAGGCCTCTAGTGAGGCTTGTGTTTCAGTTTATGTGGAGTGGCAGGTGCGAGTGGGTCGCCAGGGCACGCATGATCTGTCCCATCGGGGAGGGAGGTAGGGGGTACCACATTTCCCCTCAAGCTGGACTCAATTTTTGTTTCCTTCTTGTTAACGGAGCTTGCTCAGCCAGTGATACACCCGTCCGGTTACCTCCTGCGGGTGTTTTTCTCGTATCAGGCGAGAAGCATAATGGCGTGGTCTAACACGGGTCCTCGGGCGGAACAGCTGCCGTGGCACTTTGGTCATGCGGCCAAGTGGCTGCGTGCGCACCCTGAGGTTGAAGTTGCCCGAGTAGGTTTAGATCACAGGCACCTGTACGAGGAGGTCAGAAAGGCAGGGAGTCCGGCGCCTGTAGTGGGCATCTCGGAAGTGGTCTGGGAGGGAGTGCAGGCGCGGGGTCTGGATAACAGGCTCAAGGACCTGAATTGGTTGAGCCTTCATAAGTGTTTGCCGGTACGTTCCATCTTGTACCGGTATAATTTGGTGCAATCCCCCACCTGTCTAAGTTCCTCTTGTGGCAGGGAGGAGACTGTGCGCCATGTCTTTTGGGACTGTGCCTTTGCCGGAGTAGTATGGGCTAGGGCACGGGTGTTGTTAGGTTTGGTAAAGGGGATTTTGTATTGACGTGGGCCAGGTTAGAGAGGGGTGTAGGGAGAGCGAGAGGGACGGATAGGGACAGGTTTCTGCTCTGGCTTCTCATGAGTCTCTTTAAACGGGGGCTGTGGGAAGCAAGGCAGAACATGGTGAAGACAGGGAAAGATTGGGGGTGGAAGGGATAGTGAGGAGGGTGGAAGGAGATTTGAGGGGGAGGATGAAGAGGGAGCAGAGGAAGTGGGGGCAGCATGCTGCTCGGGAGAGGTGGAAGGGGGGTTTAGGGCTGGGTGTCATTTAGATTTGTAAGAGGATAGATTAGGGACGGGGAGATGTATTTTGTAGGGTAACGGGGAGGGAAGATGCTCCGCTGAGGTTTTGTTTGTGGTTTATGTTTTAGTTTAATTAGTTTATTTAAAATACCATTATTTGTGTATGTATGTAAATTATGAGTTGTAAAGAATGAATGGTATTGAAGATAATAAACTATTTTTATAAAAAAATAAAAAAGATAGGCTGTAATAGGTTTCTCGTTCCGTTTGTTGTTTTTGTATTTAATGAGTTATTTCATGTATCGCGATTCATTCATTAAAGTCATGAGTAACCAACACGCTGCATTTCGGTCCGACTCTCTTCCTTCAACAGACGAACGCCGTTACAGTGTTAGTAGTAGTAGATATTATATATTACCTGTGTTAGTAGTTGTAGTAGTAGATATTATATATGACCAGTGTTAGTAGTTGTAGATATTATATATTACCTGTGTTAGTAGTTGTAGATATTATATATGACCTGTGTTAGTAGTTGTAGATATTATATATGACCTGTGTTAGTAGTTGTAGATATTATATATGACCTGTGTTAGTAGTTGTAGTAGTATATATCATATATTACCTGTATTAGTAGTTATAGTAGTAGAAGATATTATATATTACCTCTATTAGTAGTTATAGTAGTAGAAGTAGTATATATGATATATTACCTGTATTAGTAGTTGTAGTAGAAGTAGTAGATATTATATATTACCTGCAACAGTCAGAGTTGTTCCAGGGAAGCTGTACCCCCATTCTGCATGCTGTGTTTTAAATCTGAACTTGTACTCAGCTGAATCTCTCTCAGGTCTGATTCTCAGGGTGAGTCCTTCTCTTTAGTTCCAAGGTACTCAGCACAACCTGCATACTCTGGACCGAGCTCAGGATTTTAGGCGCCTCATTACATTTCTCTTGGATATACCAGTTTGGTTCTGAGACTACATGATAACTTGGATGTTGATATGTGCAGGGCAGTTCCACTGTTGAGCCCTTCATAGCACAGATAGTCTGATGGGTGTAAATCACGTTGACAGTTCTGACCCAGAACACCTAAAACAGTAGTAGGCCCAATCATTTATGCAATTAGTTAATTCTATAATTTTTTCACTCAACAAAACATAAATTGCACGATTTTACTGAGTTACAGTTCATATAAAGAAATCAGTCAATTGTTATAAATGAATTAGACCCTAATCTATGGATTTCACATGACTGGGAATACAGATACAATTAAAGTCAGTTTACATACACTTAGGTTGGAGTCATTAAAACTTGTTTTTCAACCACTCCACAAATTTCTTGTTAACAAACTATAGTGTTGGCAAGTCGGTTAGGACATCTACTTTGTGCATGACACAAGTAATTTTTCCAACAATTGTTTACAGACAGATTATGTCACTTATAATTCACTATATCACAATTCCAGTGGGTCAGAAGTTTACATACACTAAGTTGACTGTGTCTTTAAACAGCTTGGTGTCACATTCGTCGTAAGAACATTCGGACCAAAGCGCATTGTGATATGGGTTCCACATGTTTATTAAACGAAACGCACAAAAACATAGAACGAAAGGAACGTGAAGTAGATGAATTGCTGACAGGCAACTACATATAAACAAGATCCCACAATACACAGTGGGGAAATGGCTGCCGAACCAAAATAGAGAATAAAAAGGCTCTCTACGCTCAGGGCGTGACAGACTGTTGACCGTCGCTGGAGGTTCCAGACTGTTGACCGTCGCCGGAGGTTCCAGACTGTTGACCGTCGCTGGAGGTTCCAGACTGTTGACCGTCGCCGGAGGTTCCAGACTGTTGACCGTCGCTGGAGGTTCCAGACTGTTGACCGTCGCTGGAGGTTCCAGACCGTTGACTGTCGCAGGAGGTTCCGGACTGTGAACCGTCGCAGGAAGCTCTGGACTGGGAACCGTCGCCGGAAGCTCTGGACTACCAAATACTAATTGAGTGTATGTAAACTTCTGACCCACTGGGTATGTGATGAAAGAAATAAAAGCTGAAATAAATCACACTCTACTATTATTCTGACATTTCACATTCTTTGGACACTGTGTTAACAACCCTCCAGGCAAGCTTCAATGCCATACAACTCTCCTTCCGTGGCCTCCAATTGCTCTTAAATACAAGTAAAACTAAATGCATGCTCTTCAACCGATCGCTACCTGCACCTACCCGCCTGTCCAACATCACTACTCTGGACGGCTCTGACATAGAATACGTGGACAACTACAAATACTTAGGTGTCTGGTTAGACTGTAAACTCTCCTTCCAGACCCATATCAAACATCTCCAATCCAAAGTTAAATCTAGAATTGGCTTCCTATTTCTCAACAAAGCATCCTTCACTCATGCTGCCAAACATACCCTTGTAAAACTGACCATCCTACCAATCCTCGACTTTGGCGATGTCATTTACAAAATAGCCTCCAATACCCTACTCAACAAATTGGATGCAGTCTATCACAGTGCAATCCGTTTTGTCACCAAAGCCCCATATACTACCCACCATTGCGACCTGTACGCTCTCGTTGGCTGGCCCTCGCTTCATACTCGTCGCCTTAACCCACTGGCTCCATGTCATCTACAAGACCCTGCTAGGTAAAGTCCCCCCTTATCTCAGCTCACTGGTCACCCTAGCATCTCCCACCTGTAGCACACGCTCCAGCAGGTATATCTCTCTAGTCACCCCCAAAACCAATTCTTTCTTTGGCCGCCTCTCCTTCCAGTTCTCTGCTGCGAATGACTGGAACGAACTACAAAAATCTCTGAAACTGGAAACACTTATCTCCCTCACTAGCTTTAAGCACCAACTGTCAGAGCAGCTCACAGATTACTGCACCTGTACATAGCCCACCTATAATTTAGCCCAAACAACTACCTCTTTCCCAACTGTATTTAATTTATTTCTTTATTTTGCTCCTTTATCCATTATTTTTATTTCTACTTTGCACATTCTTCCATTGCAAAACTACCATTCCAGTGTTTTACTTGCTATATTGTATTTACTTTGCCACCATGGCCTTTTTTTGCATTTACCTCCCTTCTCACCTCATTTGCTCACATTGTATATAGACTTGTTTCTACTGTATTATTGACTGTATGTTTGTTTTACTCCATGTGTAACTCTGTGTCGTTGTATCTGTCGAACTGCTTTGCTTTATCTTGGCCAGGTCGCAATTGTAAATGAGAACTTGTTCTCAACTTGCCTACCTGGTTAAATAAAGGTGAAATAAAATAAAATAAATAAAAAATCTTAAAATAAAGTGGTGATCCTAACTGACCTAAAACAGGGAATTTTTACTAGGATTAAATGTAATGATTTGTGAAAAACTGAGTTTAAATGTATTTGGCTAAGGTGTATGTAAACTTCCGACTTCAACTGTATGCATCTGTTGGTCACAGATACCTTAAAAAAACCGGTAGTCAGTATCTGGTGTGACCACCATTTGCCTCATGCAGTGCAACATAAGATAAAGGATTTAATGTGTTTTTGTATTGAATACATGTGTCGTGGAAATTACTACCAAGGACTCAGTTAAACTTAAATTAATAATTATTTATTATTAGCCAGCTGGAGAGATTCCAACCAACTTAATGCACCATAGTACACGTCGGTCAGGAGCTCTTTCGGGGCAGTCCCATTAGTTCTCTTATATACTGGTAACACAGACAAGTTATATTTGCATGATTTACATTATTCATCATTAACATTTGGTTCCTGCATGTAAATTATAGAACATATTCTGAGCGTTCTGCCAAAAGGTCTGAGGGGGTCATGACCGTCTCCCCCTCATATCTCTACCCAGCACCTACAGGAACCAATGACTGTATGAGACATGATGTACAATTCAAGACTCTCTCTTCAGATAACATTTCCCCCACACATGAATATACACCTACCATTGGTGAAACATTTTTATTATACATTATTTAATGGATAATATGAGTTCATAAATTAAAAGATAGCTCTGAACACCTCCTCCCCCATCCCACCACACACACAGTACTCCTACTCCAAGACGCTTGTAACATATGGATCCAGAGCTGCATATTATGCTACACATGTTACCATGGCAATCAGACATACTAAAGTGTTGGAGAATGGGAGATGGATGACTGTTTACAAGATGTTTTCTATGTAAACTTTATTTAGGGATCTGGAACTGGTGCCAGAGAGAAGGGAGATGAAAGAAAACATGTTTGTGCTTTCTGGTGTTTTATCAGTGACCCTGAACGAGCAAAACTCTTCCCACACTGATCACATCTATAAGGCTTCTCTCCTGTGTGTATGAGTTGGTGTGCAGTCAGGGATCCTGATCGACTGAAGCTCTTCCCACACTGATCACAGCTATAAGGCTTCTCTCCTGTGTGTATGAGTTGGTGTGTAGTCAGGGATCCTGATCGACTGAAGCTCTTCCCACACTGATCACAGCTATAAGGCTTCTCTCCTGTGTGTATGCGTTGGTGTTTAGTCAGGTGATCTGACGTCCTGAAACTCTTCCCACACTGATCACAGCTATAAGGCTTCTCTCCTGTGTGTATGTGTTGGTGTATAGTCAGGTGATCTGACGTCCTGAAAATCTTCTCACACTGATCACAGCTATAAGGCTTCTCTCCTGTGTGTATGCGTTGGTGTATAGTCAGGTGATCTGACGTCCTGAAACTCTTCTCACACTGATCACAGCTATAAGGCTTCTCTCCTGTGTGTATGCGTTGGTGTGCAGTCAGGTGTCCTGATTGATTGAAGTTCTTCCCACATTGATCACAGCTATAAGGCTTCTCTCCTGTATGTATGCGTTGGTGTTTGATCAGGTCTCCTGATCGACTGAAGCTCTTTCCACAATGATCACAGTTATAAGGCTTCGCTCCTGTGTGTATGAGTTGGTGTGTAGTCAGGTTTCCTGAATGATTGAAGCTCTTCCCACACTGATCACAGCTATAAGGCTTCTCTCCTGTGTGTATGCGTTGGTGTAGAGTCAGGGATCCTGATTGATTGAAGCTCTTCCCACACTGATCACAGCTATAAGGCTTCTCTCCTGTGTGTATGCGTTGGTGTAGAGTCAGGGATCCTGAATGATTGAAGCTCTTCCCACACTGATCACAGCTATAAGGCTTCTCTCCTGTGTGTATGCGCTGGTGTATAGTCAGGTGTACTAATTGATTGAATCTCTTCCCACACTGATCACAGCTATAAGGCGGTCCTGTGTGTTTTTGTGTAGTCTGGAATCCTGATTGTTTGAAGCATTTCTCACAACCAGAGTAGGGGGAAGGCCTCTCCCCTGTATGAATTCTCTGATGAGATTTTAAAGTTTTAGATGCAGTGAAACTCTTCCCGCACTGAGAGCAGTGGAACGGTTTCTCTCCGGTGTGAATTTGCTCATGAATAGTCAAGTCTTGTTTAGCAAAACTCTTCCCACAGACAGAGCAGTGGTGATGTTTCTTCCCTGTACCTCTATGCTGGTGTTTGAGGTGTTCTGATCTGGAGAGACTCTTCTCTTTCTTGTCAGCATCATGATGTTGTTGAGGCTCCCCAGATGATAAGCCCCTCCCACTTAGAGAGCAACGATTAGGGATGTCCCCTGTGAAACAAAAGGCATTGAATAGTTAGGTTTTGCAAATATGAGTCCGTAAACAGATGGGTCCTTCCATGAAATTAAGGTCTTTTGGGTCCCTTTCATATTTTTCCAGTAGAAATTGTGCATCAGTATTACATTTTAAATCGTTGACATGCTTTGAAAGAACAATCTCTCTAATAAACCTGTTTACATGGACACATCTGAAATCAGGCTGATGGGACTTTGATAAACGCAGAAAATGGCCAATCAAAATAAACTTTCTACCACAGCCACTGTGGTTTATGAAGCAATAGGTAAAAATAAGGTTTGTATGTGCAAACTATTTCTAAGCTGCATATTTTCAGTTTCCTGAACTCACTGCATTCGGTCAAAATAATGTTTTGTGCTGCTTGTGTTAGCACATACACAGATTAAATACACCTCTATAACTCTGATTAAAGTGTTTACATGTCCTAATCATTCTAAAGATTGTTCAGAAAACCAGGTGTTTTTAAAGGTGTATCCTTACTTCTCTTATGACCTTACACCAATTAAGATCAGCAGAGTAAGATGTTTACATGACTAATGACAAACCCAGCCTACTGCCATAATCAGTTTAATAGGAAATGATTAGTGTGCATGTAAAGCCCTAGTTATTTGGTTACTTTGACAGTCATTTCTGAACATGATTTATTTCATTTAATTAGTGATTAATTTACGTCTGTCCCTCATTTTAAGGTCAACCCATGTTGTAATATGGTGAAACGGTTCCTTACATTTTTGGGCAAAAGAAACATTGGACATTAAACAGTCAAATTATAGAGCAAAGGCATGTAAGCTGGTTCTAGTCTTTTTATCAATTCTCTGGTGTTTTTTGTTGAAAACCGAGCAAGTGAACCATTTTGCCCATAAATTGATATGGTAGAATTGAAGCTTGTATTCAATGTTCACTCCCGGTGGAACAAAAGTAGCTTCCATTGACCCTGTCATAAGCAAATTTGTGGCTGATTTAAAGGACAAATTTTACCAATGTAAACTAGTGGTTTTGTTGTTTTCAGTTGTCCCCTGTTACTTTATTTAGCACATTGGCACTTAGTACAGTATTTATTTTCATATAACCTCTGGAGAAAACATGTTTTTATGAAGTTGAACATGTGCTCTTCATGAAAGAATGTTAAAATTAGGTGAAATCTGAAAGTGTTTTGGGGGGAGCTTCTCAAAATTAGGTGGAACGACCAGATATTGTCAGCAATATATAATTAACCAATTAATTGTTAAAGAAGCAGACTAATCTAATCCACATGGTTCTTACTTAATGAAATCATATCTCCATGTTCCTCTTCTCCTTCTCCTCTCTCAGTTCCACTCTGCCCTGGTGTTTTCCTGCAGTCGACCAGAACCAGCAGTAGAGTACGGAGAGGCAGTCGACCTGGTGACTCCTGGAGGGTGGAGGGGGACAGGCTAGCTTTGTCCTGTTGGCCGCAATAAGTTTTACAGTTGATCATTAAACCAAATATTGTATTAATTCAGTCTAAACCTCTGATTTGGGTGCATCCCTAGAATATCCCCTTTTACCTGAAATGTTCAATCGTTCACTATAAACCACAAATCTAAGAGCGTTGGATTGGTGGGTATGGGCTAGTTTCCACCATATTTCTTTATAGCAGTCATTTCCTATCAAACAGCGCGGAAGTGGAGAAGCAAGAGGGATAACTGGGCCCAAAATCTGGCTTCTGGCTTATTTGATCATATATACATTTTCGTAACGAGTTGGTTGTTAGGAGTGTATTGGTAAAAGTAGGACACGTCACATCCAGGCAACTTTGAGAAAAAAAAAAAACACTTTGTATGGAAGTAGTGCCTGGTCGTCACTAGTTACCACAAACAAAGCCATAGAACACACCCATTTCTACAACTGATATTTTTAAATGTGATTTTAACCCTAACATTGAAAACACTACCTTTATGCCTAAACTTAAATACAAATACGATATAGACGTTTGACTTTGTGGCAACACGCATATCTGCCCTCTCATTGCCTATAATGGTCCCACCTGATCTTGCATCTTCCTGATTGCCTTCCAGCTGCGTTTCAAACTCAACAGCTTTCGGCTAAACCCTCAACCCTTGAATTGCGTTTTACATCCGAGTGCCTTTAATGTCCCTTGCCCAAGCGAGGGAGAGTGATGATCCGAGAGGCAACGTCCTTGGTGTAAATCTTGAAGTTTAACATAAAAACAACCAACCTAAAGCTATCAATGTAAGCTAACGTCGAGGATACCGGAACATTACATTTATATAGACTTTATTACATGGCTCGGCACAAACCCAAGCTGGTCCATTTCTTTATGTAATCTTAATTTAACTAGGCAAGTCAGATATTCTTATTTACAATGGCGGCCTAGGAACAGTGGGTTAACTGCCCTTTTCAGGTGCAGAATGACAGATTTTTTACCTTGTCAGCTCGGGGATTCGACCTAGCAAACTTTTCGGTTACTGGCCCAACGCTGTAACCATTAGGCTACCTGCCGCTCCATACCGCCCTAATAGAGGCTACCTGCCGCCCGTAATAGAGGTGCATATTGACTCAGGTGGCACATACACATTGGTTCTGCTTACACATATACTAATAGTTAAGTCCATATCCATATCGATTCTGCTTACTACTTCTAAGAAAACAGTATAGGAACTGGAAAATCCAACACCAGCACTCCTATCAGGTAGCTAGTATTGTGAATTGTTCAGTACATATGTGGCAATTATTTATTTCAGAAGGAGCCAGCAAAACTAGTGCATCTATGTGCTCTCTGTCTTTGGACACCATTAGACAAGCACATGGTTATTCTTGTAACTGTTATGGCCAACTATGGTTACACCTCTTGGGTTTTTCCCAGAACAGGGGTTCCCCTTTCAGTAGAGTCAGCAGGATGTCATGTATTGGTTAATCCTATAGAGTGCCAATGTAACGGATGTGAAACGGCTAGCTCAGTTAGCGGTGCACGCTAAATAGCGTTTCAATCACTGACATCACTTGCTCTGAGACCTTGAAGTAATAGTTCCCCTTGCTCTGCAAGGGCCGCGGCTTTTGTGGAGCGATGGGTAACGATGCTTCGTGGGTGACTGTTGTTGATGTTGTGTGCAGAGGGTCCCTGGTTCGCGCCCGGGTATGGGCGAGGGGACGGTCTAAAGTTATACTGCTACACCAAGGTCTGTTGCTGTGGCCCTACATGTTTAAAACTATTTATGTGACTCTACAGGTTGCATGTCCTAATATGAAGGCAATATGATAACAGTGGCTAAATGCAACAGGTGATAAGCCATTAAGAGGAGTTAGTATGAATGTGAAGTAAGAAGGACAAATGTATAAATATTCTGTGTCAAGACTGGAAGGCACTCGTTTTCATGATTCCATCTCTGCTTGTATTATTGTTACTGTAATTTACTTATGCTAATGTGTTTTCATTAATTGAAAACCCTTAAACTATTTTATTAGAATTTGAAGATTCTTGTTTGCATAAAATAGACGGAGCTCAGTCTTTTTAATAATAGGTAACATAATTTATTCTCGGAGCGCGCTGCCACTTCACCATGAGCAACAGTTTATATACAAAACATGACGTCTTTTCATTGCTTAACAGAAACCCCTCCTCTCTCGACAGGGACAAAGTGAGGTGAAAAGTTCATTCTAACTTACAACACACTCCCAGGTAACTTTTGACCCCTCAACATTATCAATCACCACTTAGATGACAGTTCTAATTAACAGAAAACCTAGGAATGCACTCACTGTCTTATCTAAAACCCCCAGAGGTCAGTTTCGTCGGTTCAACCATAGGTTAACGACCTTATCTGTTTACACAGTTCACTTCTTTCTTCCTAGTTGGAATGGTGTTCATTAACTTTAATTACTCCTTGTCTGTGTCACACAATCACATCTTATGAACTCATATTGTTAATCAGATATAAAACAGAGTATAAGTTTACTTAGTTACAGTTCCATTTAAAATGATTTGTTCAGTCATTTAATCATAATTTTACCAACAATTATGAAGTAATAAAAAAATCTACTTGAACTCACAGGCTCCAGTATTTGTGAAATGTGATTACCCAAATATTTCCACGACACTAGCTAGTTTACCATAACTGGCTAAACATGATTGTATTTACTGCCTTAATTTTGCTGGACCCCAGGAAGAGTAGCTGCTGCCTTGGCAGCTAATGGGGATCCATAATACATACAAAGTTGGTTAAACTGCCTTGTTCAGGGACAGAATGACATATGTTTATCTGGTCAGCTCGGGGATTCGGTTACTGACCCAACGCTCTAACCACTAGGCTACCTGCCGCTCCAAACAGAACACAGCAATGTAGAAGTTCAAATATGATGAAAACTAGGCCTAGACATTTTATACAACACAGCGGGCATATAATGTTAAAACCAGAGTTACCCAATCCATTGTGGAAGCTACTGTTTCTTGTATGATATGAACTGTTCGACCCTAGCTGTTCTCGTCAACAATTTCCTGTTGTCTTGTTCTTCTTTAGGGTTTTATGGCAGACTACACCAATTGGAGTTTTACCGCCACCTACTGTACGGCGAGTGAACGAAGAAGAAAAATATCTATCCAAATTATTTATATCGTAGGTAAAGTATTCATGCAGTACATCTCTCCATAATTGTGTAAAATCTTCATGAATATGTTCCATTATAAATCTGTCACGGTTCATGAATCCACTGCCTCCTTTTCTCTCTCTCTCTCTCTCTCTCCTCTCCCCCGTGTTTGTGTGGGCGTGGTTCCCAATCTCGGCCTGATTGTCTGCGCCAGCTGGAATCACTTATCTTCCCTTTATATGTTCTGTAACCAGTGTTTCTTGTTGTCAGATCGTTGTTACTTCCCTGAGGTTGTGTCGTGTGTCCGTACTCATCTCTCGCCGCCCTTGTGTGGATTATCTGCTGTGCTCCTTCCTACCCATCCGGACACTCTCACCTGGGTTTCTCAGCACGCTCACATAGGAGGATGCGCCCTAGTCCCTGGGTCGGATTCCGTCTGAGTACAGTCTGTCTGTCCTGTTGCTGCTGTAACCTGTATTCATTAAACCATCGTTGCTTGCATCTTGCATCCGCCTCTGTATTGTTACAAAATCTACTGATGTCTTGCCACAGATTCTTTACTTGAATACCATAAAAAAAAGATTCAACACGGTTTCTGGGTGGTCATTTCAAACGGTACAATTTGAATGTGTTTCTTTTTTAAAACCTCTTCATATAGTGGTTGGCAGGATAATATAAATTGATCATTTTATAATAAACATCCTTAATTGTGTTAGTCAGTACGTTTATGTGAGACAACAAATATGATCAATAAAACAATTCCAATAAGGCATGACATAAGGTGTATAGATAGATACAAAATCCTGTTGATACAAGGCAAGTATCACTCTGTTGTTGAATGGACCAAAACAAGAACAAATCTTTACTACTATTGAGTCAACAGGGATAATCAATGGTAGGTTCTGAGGGTCTTAACATGTTCCTGAATAATAAAGCAACACCTGAGGGAATTGAGACTAAAACAATTGCAAACTCTTTAGGCGAAATAGGGATCTTGTCAAGTGATAAGGATAGGATATTATTTCTGAACCAATATTCTAAAAACAAAGATTTATTGTTACACAATATGTGCTGATTATTCCAGATATAATATACTGTGGGGAGAGAAATTATACTTCTAAATGAAGGATCATGACTAGAAAACCTGCTGATGAAAAGCAGAGCTTCACTGGAACTTTGTCAATAGCAAACCAACATGAAGTTAAGGCCACCAAAAGTAGAAAAGGCATGATGAGGAATAGAGTTTCACATAGAAGTAGGTCTTCTTAGGAAGTGTTTTATCAAATTGATCTTAAAAGTATTATTTAAGGTAGGAATGTCCAGACAATTCAGCCCACCATACTCATAAGTGTTCATTACAACAGTTTCCTAATGTGACGGGTTCGGTTTCTCCATAGAAAGTTAAAAAGCATCTGGTCTGTTGAAAGGGTTCTACATGGAACCCTAAAGAGTTCTACCTGGAACCAAAGAGGTTCTAACTGAAACACAAAAGGGTTCTTCAAAGGGTTCTTCTATGGGGACAGCCGAAGAACCCTTTCAGGTTCTAGATAGCACCTTTTTTTCTTAGAGTGTAGTACTGCTACACCCACTCCTCTACAACACTTCAACCGACCAAATAAATGATGTCATGGAGAATCACCATGGCGATGATGATTTGTGAGACGTCATTGGGTCGACAATCCACAATAGCGACTTAATGACATTTGGAGTCCCTGACATCATTTGTTTGGCTTCTAACTGTTAGTGAGGATGGCTGCATCTGAAATGTCACCTGCCAGTATATAGGTAATAGGATGCCATTTCAGACAGACTCTGTGTAGGTCTGTTCTAGTCTGGTGGATGGATGGTGTAATAGATTGGTCCTGAAGGTCTGTTCTAGTCTGGTGGATGGATGGTGTAATAGATTGGTCCTGAAGGTCTGTTCTAGTCTGGTGGATGGATGGTGTAATAGATTGCTCCTGAGTGGCGTAGCGTTCTAAGGTACAGCATCTCAGTGCAAGAGTCATCACTGATGGAAGACAAGACTAAATGAAAAGTGGATAGGCGATGGCTAGAAGGTCGGTGACGTCGAACGCCAAACGCCGCCCGAACAAGAGGGGACCAGCAGCGCCTCTTCAACCTCAGGAGGCTGAAGAAATTCGGCTTGTCACCAAAAGCACTCACAAACTTCTACAAACTTCTACAGATGCACAATCGAGAGCATCCTGGCGGGCTGTATCACCGCCTGGTACGGCAACTGCTCCGCCCTCAACCGTAAGGCTCTCCAGAGGGTAGTGAGGTCTGCACAACGCATCACCGGGGGCAAACTACCTGCCCTCCAGGACACCTACACCACCCGATGTTACAGGAAGGCCATAAAGATCATCAAGGACATCAACCACCCGAACCACTGCCTGTTCACCCCGCTATCATCCAGAAGGCGAGGTCAGTACAGGTGCATCAAAGCTGGGACCGAGAGACTGAAAAACAGCTTCTATCTCAAGGCCATCAGACTGTTAAACAGCCACCACTAACATTGAGTGGCTGCTGCCAACACACTGTCATTGACACTGACCCAACTCCAGCCACTTTAATAATGGGAAATGATGTAAATATATCACTAGCCACTTTAAACAATGCTACCTTATATAATGTTACTTACCCTACATTATTCATCTCATATGCATATGTATATACTGTACTCTAGATCGTCGACTGCATTCTTATGTCACTAGCCACTTTAACTATGCCACTTTGTTTACTTTGTCTACATACTCATCTCATATGTATATACTGTACTCGATACCATCTACTGTATGCTGCTCTGTACCATCACTCATTCATATATCCTTATGTACATATTCCTTATCCCCTTACACTGTGTATAAGACAGTAGTTTTGGAATTGTTAGTTAGATTACTTGTTGGTTATCACTGCATTGTCGGAACTAGAAGCACAAGCATTTCGCTACACTCGCATTAACATCTGCTAACCATGTGTATGTGACAAATAAAATTTGATTTGATTTGATTTGATTTGACCAACGTCGGCGGAAGTTGTGACACACGTTTGCTTTCTGGTGTTTTATCATTGACTCTTTCCACTGTGGTGGACATTTTAATATTATAGTTTTATATTATTCTACTATACTGTTAAATTAGACATACTATACTGTTTTTACTTAGAGAATTGTCTATTGTTATATGTTACTATATTACTGAGGGAATTGTCTATTGTTGTATGCTAATATTCTTTGCTGATACAGGCTTGTCTTGTGTGACTTAGTCATAACTCTGAGCGTACAGATGTATGAGCTGTTTGGGTGCTACCACAGTATGTGACCTCCGCTGTTTACAATCAGCAGGAATGTAGCTATGTGGGAAGTGCAGGGAGGAACAGTGAGTGGTGGCGATATCAGCCATCATGATCTACACAGACCAGCTAAATTACTTTGTGCAAATCTGTTTCCAGTGCCTGTTTCTGAACATCTGCTAACTGTCAAAGATTTTTTTAAAAGGATGTACTTTCAATAAAAGGCAAAAGACTCATTGAGCTTTCAACACGGACTATTCTTAGTGATGGTTGATTGCTTCATTTCTGCATATCTTACAATAAATATATTGTTTGAAAAGTATCTCTTCCTATAGCATTTCTCTGACACCACAAAGACAGGAGTAAGGATTCTCTCCAGCGTGTGCAAGCAGGAATTGAGTTTAATAAGAAGAACATTGTTAGATACAGTCGCAAATATTGATACTTTTAAGAGAACGGGCTGGGAGATAGGATTTAGTTGCTGGCCCACACTCCAGTACAGTAGGTGGTGTAATGTACCATAAAGTTGATAGGATTTAGTCGAGTAAAGTCAAGAAAATGTTCAACAACACCCCTTTCACTTAGAATCCTGTTGTCTGCTATCGTCTACTTTTACCTGGCAGCCACTTGGAACAGATGCACAAAGAGGGAGGATCTCAACAGGCCTCTCTCTCGTGAGGGAGTGTCTGGGAATTAAATGTTCCGGTCTTTCGCTGCTGATACAATGGCAGCTGCTGTTCGCTACCAGCACAGATAGGAAATATCAGATATTTATGCAAGTCTTTTCAATGGGTGCATCAAACCTAATTCACAAGTAATTCTCCGGTCAAAAATAAACGTAAGTCCAGTGGTGGAAAAAGTACCCAATAGTCATACTTGAGTCAAAGTAAAGATACCATAATAGAAAATGACTCAAGTAAAAGTCACACAGTTAAATCTACTTGAGTAAAAGTATTTTATTTTAAATATACTTAAGTATCAATGGTAAATGTATTTGTTCAAGTATAAGTATGAATAATTCAAATGTCTTTATACAAAGCAAACCGGAAGGCACAAATGTATTGTTTTTTTAATTATTTACGGATAGGCAGGGGCACACTCCAACATTCAGACATAATTTACAAAAAAGTATTTGTATTTAGTGAGTCCACTAGATCAGAGACAGTAGGGAGGACCAGGGATGTTATCTTGATAAGTGTGTGAATTGAACCATTTTCCGGTCCTGCTAAGCATTCAAAATGTAACGAGTACATTTAAGGAGTAAAAAGTACATAATTTTCTACAGGAATGTAGTAAAGTAAAAGTTTTCAAATATATAAATAGTAAAATACAGATACCCCAAAAAACGAATTACGTAGTACTTTAACATATTGTTTATTTAAGTACTTCACACCACTGTGTAAGTCTTTCTTCTTAACTAAACTACAGTCAAATATACTGTATTTATAACTAACACCCTTCTGTCTATGTATATAACTTGAATACAATAAATAAACAAAAGCCAAGCACAGCACAGCAGGCCTATACTGTTAAAAGTAAACCAGACTTACCGGATCCATCGTGGAAGCTATTGTTTTCTTCAGTGTTTCTTACTAAGACAAGAAATGGGTAGGCTACATACAGTCCAGTTACTATGTTCTCACAGAGTTCAGATAAGCATTAGGGGGTTGCAGGGGGAGAATTCCTGTCTCAAGTCTGCAACTGATGCACCCCTAGACCAGAGCAATCAAACATCTATTGAAATATCCAAGCTTGATTACATTATGACAGCATAACGTCTCACATCTTTATTTAACTAGGCAAGTCAGATAAGAACGCATTTTTATTTACAATGACGGCAGAGGAACAGTGGGATAACTGCCTTGTTCAAGGGCAGAACTAAAGTTGTTTACCTTGTTGGCTCGGGGATTTGATTTAGCAACCTTTCGGTTACTGGCCCAACGGTCTAACCACTAGGCTACCTGCTGTCCCAGGTTAATCTTACTTCAGAAAGTTCCTCGATAAGATTTTACCAAAACTATACAGATTGAGTAAAGTCAAGAAAATGTTCAACAACACCCCTTTCCAAAAGTCTCCTGTTGTCTGCTATCGTCTACTTTTACCTGACAGCAACTTGGAACAGAGTTCTAATTGAGTCCAGATGTTCTCAAGGCTGTTGTTGCATCTCCCTCCCTGCAGCCTAGAAACATAAAGAGACAACAAACACACTTTATAACTGGTGAAAAACTACACCTGATACTTCCATTAAGCAGGAAAAAGTCTCTATTATAACAGATGTGTAGCACTGTAAGACACGTGTTTCTCTGTTGTTGTTTTAAACCTGTTTTATTCTCAGGACCAGGATTATAACACTGAGTATTGGGACCCAGGACAACAACATATCCTGGTCTCTATTCTCAGGACCAGGACTATAACACTGAGTATTGGGACCCAGGACAACAACATATCCTGGTCTCTATTAACAGGACCAGGACTATAACACTGAGTATTGGGACCCAGGACAACAACATATCCTGGTCTCTATTCTCAGGACCAGGACTATAACACTGACTATTGGGACCCAGGACAACAACATATCCTGGTCTCTATTAACAGGACCAGGACTATAACACTGAGTATTGGGACCCAGGACAACAACATATCCTGGTCTCTATTCTCAGGACCAGGACTATAACACTGAGTATTGGGACCCAGGCCAACAACATATCCTGGTCTCTATTCTCAGGACCAGGACTATAACACTGAGTATTGGGACCCAGGACAACACCATATCCTGGTCTCTATTCTCAGGACCAGGACTATAACACTGAGTATTGGGATCCAGGCTAACAACATATCCTGATCTCTATTCTCAGGACCAGGACTATAACACTGAGTATTGGGACACAGGTTAACAACATATCTCTTCTACAGAATTCAACTAAAAATTTTTAAAAAATACATATTTAATTTTTTTTTTTATATCCAATCAGCAATGTAAAAGGAAACATGAAACCACATTCGCATATATGTTTTACAATGACATTTACATGCAAGCATTCGTTCCACATAACAAATCACCAATAAACAGTTGAATGGTGAGGTATAAGATATTATCAAGTGTATTTCCAGTGTGAAGAGAGAGAGGTTTGGTAGGAGACCTTACTGGCTGTGAGGAAACAGAAGAGTGTGAGGTCTGTGTTTGACATGACCTACAGGTACTGATGGGCAGAGCTGGCTTCCTGCCCCCATGATGCCTCTTCCTAACAACCAACACATCATTCGATTCACAATAAAATGTGTGAACATCTTTCTGGAGCACACTTAATACACAATAAGGAAAGTTCAAAGATATCACAAATTAAATCCTTTAAAATAAATTCACCAACTTAATTTGACGACACTAATAGTCCTATGTCTTCTGTACTTCTATGTGTCCCATCAGCTACACTAAACCCTGGTGAAAGGTTTTAAAATAAATATGTGAACATCTTTTAGGAGCAAACTAATTATACAAGATGACTATGGTCCTTTTAAAAATTGGTTATTAGATTTTTAAAAAACATATAATTAATGTCATAAGCAGACGTTGTTGAGCAGATAATGGATTTAATATATTGATCTATTGAATACATGAATACACACCTTGTATTGTTGAAACATTATACAATTCATTAATAGATAATAGGAGTTATTGAAGTAAGATACAGCTCTGAACATCCCCACCCCACCACACACACACACCACTCCTACTCCAAGAAGCTTGATTACATATGGTTCCAGAGCTGACTCTTTACAATATGTTTTCTGTTCAAACTGTATTTAGATATACTGAACAGGTGCCTAAGAGGAGGGATGAAAGAAAACATGTTTGTGCTTTCTGGTGTTTTTTTCAGTGACCCCAATTGAGCAACGCTCTTCCCACATACACCTTACTCCTGTCTCTCTCCAGTGTGTATGTGTTGGTGTGTGCTCAGGGCTGCTGATTGATTAAAGCTCTTCCCACATACACCTTACTCCTGTCTCTCTCCAGTGTGTATGTGTTGGTGTGTGCTCAGGGCTGCTGATTGATTAAAGCTCTTCCCACATACACCTTACTCCTGTCTCTCTCCAGTGTGTATGTGTTGGTGTGTGCTCAGGGCTGCTGATTGATTAAAGCTCTTCCCACACTGATCACAGCTATAAGGCCTCTCTCCAGTGTGTATGCGTTGGTGTGTGCTCAGGGCTGCTGATTGAATAAAGCTCTTCCCACACTGATCACAGCTATAAGGCCTCTCTCCTGTGTGTATAAGTCTGTGTTTGGTCACGGTGAAATCTCAAGCAAAACTCTTCCCACACTGATCACAACTATAAGGCTTCCCTCCAGCATGAATCCGCTGGTAAATGACCAATTTTCTCTGTTTAGGAAAACTTTTCCCACAGTCAGAGCAGCGGTGGTGAGGTTTCTTCCTGTAAGTCTTTGCTGGTGTTCATTGAGACGTTCTGATCTCGAGAGACGACTTGTCAGCATCATGTTGTTTTTGAGGCTTCCCCAGATGATAAGCCCCTCCCACTGAGAGAGCTACGGGTAGAGTTGACCGCTGTGAAACAAAGATAATGAATAGCAGGTTAACTGATGGGACATTGATAAATGCATACATTTGCCTATCAAAATAAACGTACTACCACAGCGTCCATGTTATTTTTGATTACCATATTTTATTCAGATTTCGGACATATTAAGTTTGTATGTGAAAACTATTTCTAAGATGCATACTTTCAGTTTCCCTGAACTTACTGCACTCGAGCAAAAGGAGGAAGCTTGCGCTGCTTGTGCTAGAACATGTGCAGATTAAATATGCCTCTATGAATATGAAGGCCTTTACGTGGCCTAATATATTGAAAAATTGCTCAGAAAACCAGGTGTTTTTAACAGCGTCACTTCGATTGTCAACTTAAGCCAAATAAGATAAGCAGAGTAAGGTGTTTAGGTGACTAATGCCATACTCGGCCTACTGCCACAACTAGTTTAACGTCAAATGATGTGTGTGCATGTAAACACACTCATTGTAGGAGCACTAGTGTATGCACTACCTGGGTTTGAGCCACAAGGAGAGGGCGGTGGAGCACCCTACTGGGTGCCTGTTTTGTGTGGTGTTCTCAGAACGCCTACGCCTGGCGCAATTGGAGGCCATGCACATTTACATTTACATTTAAGTCATTTAGCAGACGCTCTTATCCAGAGCGACTTACAAATTGGTGCGTTCACCTTATGACATCCAGTGGAACAGCCACTTTACAATAGTGCATCTAAATCTTTTAAGGGGGGGGGGGGTGAGAAGGATGCACGAGTGTGTCGGCCAGGCTCGGGCTCAGGCTGGGGACGAGCTCCCTCAGGAGTGGTGTGCCAGCGAGCTGTTAGTCCCTCTACTGGGTCCAGTAACCCTCCCAGGAAGTGTGGCCGGAGCCACCGCAGGCAGTGCCCATCTGCTGCCAGGCCTGGACGGGGGCAGGAGTCAGACCACTGGGGCCACCTTGAACAGAGGGTGCATGCCCTGCGTCAGGAGGCTGATAGCGTCGATGGTGACGACAGCTTTTACCTTTTGGCCAGTGATAGGCTGTTCCTGGACGACGATGCTGGTACTCCTAACCACAGTGGGCAGGGCTACCAGGCCATCAGAAGCCTCCAGCAGGGCTTCATCACGAAGCCTATTCACTCAGGTAGCCACTGCACTGGACATCAAACTGGTGGCCAGTGATGACTTTCCATCTGTCCCCAACTCTACCGGTGGACAGTGATGACTTTCCATCTGTCCCCAACTCTACTGGTGGACAGTGATGACTTTCCATCTGTCTCCATCTCTACTGGTGGCCAGTGATGACTTTCCATCTGTCCCCATCTCTACTGGTGGCCAGTGATGACTTTCCATCTGTCCCCATCTCTGCTGAGTTCCTCGAGGCCTTGCAGGAGAGCTGGGTCTCTCCAGGGGGCTCTCTGACTCACAGCAGAGACTGGACCATGGAGTTGTTGCGGGCGTACTGTCCCTCTGCCTCTGGGAGTACCACACCATGATAGCTGCCATGGTCCTCCCGGACCAGGAGATTATAGAGCGGAACCCGCGACTGAAGCCGGGACCCCCCAGGATCTTTGATGCAGACTTGAAAGCCACATATGAGTACCTCTGCTCTCTTGACTGCCTTACCAACGCGACTATGCTACTGAGATCACGCGGGGTGCAGTATGTCCTCCAATGCCTGCAGCCTCGCTTGGATGAGGGCTTAGCAGCCTCTACACTGAGGGTATTTGGCCACTATATCTGCCT
Organism: Oncorhynchus nerka; assembly: GCF_034236695.1. Lineage (NCBI taxonomy): Eukaryota > Metazoa > Chordata > Actinopteri > Salmoniformes > Salmonidae > Oncorhynchus > Oncorhynchus nerka. The sequence goes on along the minus strand of NC_088410.1, from coordinate 22,161,688 downwards.
GCCATGTGTGGTGGATAGACAGGCCAGTGGGGCGCCATCCCTTGGTCTCCTGGTTTATGAAGGGGGTTCGTCGCCTGCGTCCAGCTAGGACGCACTCAATGGCGAGCTGGGATCTGGATGTGGTCTTGGCAGCTTTGGCAAGTCGTCTTTCGAACCATTGGAGTCTGCCTCCCTGAAACACATCTCTACGAAGGTGGCTTTCGTGGTAGCAATAACTTCCATGAAGAGGGTGGGTGAGCTCCATGCTCTTTCAGTATGTTCTGAGTGCTACCGGATGGACATCCCTTTTATCCTGTCTGCTTACGACCCCCCGGGAGTGGCGGAAGAGCCTGGTCCTCCCTCCGGCATGCTGTGCCCTGCACGGGCTCTGGCTGCCTATGTGGAGTGGACACGGGCAGTGAGAACAACAGACTAGCTCTTTTTCTGCTATGGTGAGAGTCCTAGGGGACTGGGTTATCAAAGCAGAGGCTCTCTCACTGGATCGTGGACAAGATTACAACAGCATACCGCCTGGCTGGCAGGCCAGTGCTGGGATCTGTGGTGGCACATTCAATAAGAGGTGTGACTGCATCCTGGGCTCTACTGAGAGGAGGGCCGCTCGCTGATATCGTTGCTGCAGCCAGCTGGGCTTCCTCTTGCACCTTTGCTAGGTAATATCGGGTAAATGTGGCACCTCTCTCTGCAGTTGGTTCAGTGGTCCTGGGCATCGCCTCCCCTTCCGGGGACTGTGCCGGAACCCACCTTCCACATTGACGGCCCCTGTGTCTCGTTCCCGCGCTGGGACTTCACCATTGGCTGGCAGGGTCCCTCTAGCACCGACTAAATCTGGTACGGGTATACCAGTATATTGGAGTGATCCAATATAGTGAAACATAATGAAGGTAACGTATGTAACCGCGGTCATGGGAGCTATATGGATCACGCCATTCCTCTACGGTGCTAGAGGCTCCTCAAAAATTATGTAGAGAACGTGTGTCGCAGCCATGGGTTCTATATATTGGGGCGGACCCCAGTCATGACACAGGTGTACACGGGAGTGAATCTGTAAGTCCTCACCTTTGATGTATCCCTCCGCCGCGGAGTGATACCAATATATTGGACATATCCATATAGCGTACATAACCATGGTAACATACGTAACCTTTGTTTTGTTGTTTTTAGTAGTCCCCTGTTACTGTCAACCCTGTTACTTTATTTGGCACATAGTATAGGAATATTTTAATTCAATGTCTTAATAAAAAACATGTTTTCTTAAGTTGACAGAATGTTCAAATTAGGTGAAAAATATTTTTGGACCACTTTTAAAAATGAGTGGAATGAAACATTTAAAATATATCAAACGGTCGCCACCAGTGTGAGTTTTATGCAGGTGATGTCAGAATGCACTCACTGTTCCAAAATGTGATTATTACGCAACAGGACAGTTAACACGCGCTGCCTGCTAATTATCTATAGGGTGTAATACTTAGTCCAACATTTGCCAACAATTTCAGGTATGTTCATCCCAATTTATTTTCGTTTGCTTCTGTTCAAGAAACATTTTAACAGAATTGGCGGAACGAACACATCCCTGATGACGCGTAGACACAGGAGAGCAATGTAGGTTACAGCGAACTCAGCAAAAGGAGTAATTTGTGGTAAGTAATGCAGGCCGCCATCTTTATGCACCTCCGCTATCGTTTCAGAAGCAGACTGTAGTCTAATCTACACACCATGGTTCTAAATGAAATCAAATCTCCATCTTCCTTATCTTCTTCTCCTCTCTCAGTTCCACTCTGTCCCAGTATTTTCCTGCAGTCGACCAGAACCAGCAGTAAGCGGTACCAGGAGATGTTTGACCTGGGGATTACGGGAGGGTAGAGGGGAACGGGCTAGATTTGTCCTGTTGGCGGCAAGAAATATTAAACATAGTTATCATTAAACCAAATATTGTATTAATTTAGTCTATTTGGGAATCCCTAGAATCAATGTTTTCCTCAAATGTTCAATTGTTAACTACTCCCCAAAAATCTAATAGCATTGGGTTGGTGGAGGCATGGGCTAGTCAAGAGTTTCCACCATATTTATTATACCAGTCATTTCCTTTCAAAACAGAGGAAGAGGCGACTTGTGACGTAAATGATTGAATATACATTTCGTAATTATTAGGTTGTTACGATTGTACTGATAAAAGTAGGACACGTGACATGCCAGCAACTTGGAGAAAAAAACAACAGTATTGCCAGTTTGACATTAGTTACCACAGCCACAAAGTCATGAACCACGACTATTTCAACAATGTATCTACTTAAAATGTAATCTTAAACCTAACCACACTGATTTTTCACCTAGTCGGCTCAGGTTACTGGCCCAACGCTATAAACCGCTAGGCTACCTGCCACCCCTACTCCAGGTACAGAGTAAAGTAGGGGAGGATGGTAGGAATGGACAGAAGAGAGGAGGCTTTCCTTACAAGGCTAAGAGTAGGACACAGCCAGCTGCATAAGTTTATTAAATGTGATAGGAAATCATTCAACAGGAAGATGTGATTACTGCCAGGAAACAGAGACAGTGGAGAATGTACTGATACAGTGTGGGTAGTATGATAGAGAAACAGAGACAGTGGAGAATGTACTGATACAGTGTGGGCAGTATGATAGGGAAACAGAGACAGTGGAGAATGTACTGATACAGTGTGGGCAGTATGATAGGGAAACAGAGACAGTGGAGAATGTACTGATACAGTGTGGGCAGTATGATAGGGAAACAGAGACAGTGGAGAATGTACTGATACAGTGTGGGCAGTATGATAGGGAAAGAGAGAGACTGGTCCAGTATGAGGGAGAAAGGGGTACAGGAATTGAGTTTGATCAGCATACTGAGTAGAACATTGTTAGATACAGTCACAAATATTTGTATTTTTTAAGAGAAACAGGGCAGGCAGATAGGATTTAGTTCCTCAATCCCTGTCGCTGGCCCACACTCCAGCACAGGAGATGGCTTAATGCACCATAATGTTGGTTGCCTACCGCTGATAAACCCCACAGAAGACGTATTTTCATCGTTAGTGTCTGGTCATGTAATGGATAATCTGACTTTCAAATCAGTGGAGGTGAATAAGTACACACTTTACAAGGAATGAGAGATAATTAAGTAAGAGACACAGATTCCTACACTTAATAAAGTAGTAAGTTACTTTGCAGCTGGAAGAAAAATCCCAATAAGTTTTACCATCATGTTTTCTTTGTCCAGCCATTAACAGTCCACAGGAATGTGGTGGATCAAAGACAATGAAAACTAGTTGTAACCGGTTCTGTACCGGTACCGTTATGCATTGTGTTCTTGTAAGGTGTAGGTGGAAGACAAGGCTCTGGACCCAATTCTGCCGGTTATCTCTCTTTTAATGACTGCATGGAATGGATACAAATCCAAGACGAAAGTTAATGCTGCAGTCTGGACTCCCATACAAGTATATTTGCCTCTCCTCATCACGCTCTGAGCAAACTCATTAGTAAAAGCATCAACAAAACAATACATTGAAAATATGAACATGTACAAAAGACTCACATTTCATTTGATAAATGTTGTACACCAATACAATAATAATTTGCTAATAAGTGCTAAATATTTCTTAGTGTACTATTGTACCATTATACTTGAGGCATACTAATGAAGCAACGACGCCATTTTGACATGACCGGACAGGTAACAAAATGAACGACAGCTGACGAGGCACATTAAACATGAAATACAAAATCGTCACATTTCACAACATACCTGAATGAAACAGATACAAGGCTAAAGTTAATGCTACCGTCTGGACTCCCATACAACTATATTTGCCTGATAAAAGACAGTGCAGAATGCCAGTGAGAAAATTATTTTTGTATCTCGGCTGCCATCCACCTATCAGCTGTTTTGAACTTGAAAGCCGAAGAAAGAGAAGGATCTGGGCAGTGTTTCACAAACATCATCTCGTTACCTCTCGGCTGAAGTACTCGATGTGCCGAACCCTGCCTCCTCAAACACTCCTCGGCCACATCTACTGCCTTGTTCAAATGGATCCAGTACTTCATGGCATTTTCTCCTAGTACTTACAAAGTGTTATAAAAAGAAATCGGCAAGAGGCATGGATGAATATGTCGACTCACTGAAAAGTTATTTCAGTATATCTACCACTTTGGGGTTCTCGTGAGGTTTCAGAGATGTATTGCTGTGGAGTTTTAGCTTTACGATGTCTCTACCTCTCCCCAGAAGCTTGGACATGATCTCCTGTGACTGTTCTATGACCGACACGCCCCTCTTTCTCAGGTAAGCGTCCATGAGCTCCTCCCATTCATGTACTGAGTACTTGTCAGACCCCTTCCCTCTGAAACATGGAGTCTCTCTCACGTCAGACTGCACGACCAGATAAATGAAGGGAGGGTGTGTCAGTGAATGTCTGTCCTGCACTGGAGCTCTGAGAATGTGCGCCTCTATCCTCCTTCCTCTCACCTTCCTTCCTAATTTGAGCTGATATAAACTGTCCTATCTGACGGGAAATCTTACCACACTACTCGCCCAAGTCAGGACTGGCCACCTCTGAACTATCTGAGTGTCACTAAGCATAATGAAAGGAGCTGAGGGTGTGTCGTTAGGCACCCGAGTAGAGCAAAAATGTGGTGATCGACAACATCTATGGTTCTTGCTGGGGTCTGAGGCAACTCCCTGAAAAACCTCCCTCTCCCAAGACCCAGTTGAAGCTCATCACTGAAAACACGGTCTCCTTTTGCAACAAAATACAGTTGAAGTCGGAAGTTTACATACACCTTAGCAAAATAAATTTAAACTCAAGTTTCACATTTCCTGACATTTAATCCTAGTAAAAAAATCCCTGTCTTTGGTCAGTTAGGATCACCACTTTATTTTAAGAATGTGAAATGTCAGAATAATGTTAGAGAATTATTTCAGCTTTTTTCTTTCATCACATTCCCAGTGGGTCAGAAGTTCACGTACACTCAATTAGTATTTGGTAGAATTGCCTTTAAATTGTTTAACTTGGGCCTAGCATTTCAGGGTAGCCTTCCACAAGCTTCCCACAATAAGTTATGAGAATTTTGGCCCATTCCTCCTGACAGAGCTGGTGTAACTGAGTCAGGTTTGTAGGCCTCCTTGCTCACACATGCTTTTTCAGTTCTGCCCACAAATTTTCTACAGGATTGAGGTCAAGGCTTTGTGATGGCCACTCCCAATACCTTGACTTTGTTGTCCTTAAGCCATTTTGCCACAACTTTGGAAGTATACTTGGGGTCATTGTCCATTTGGAAGACCCATTTGAAAACCAAGCTTTAACATCCTGACTGATGTTGTTTCAACATATCCACATAATTTTCCTCATCATGATGCCATCTATTTTGAGAAGTGCACCAGTCCCTCCTGCAGCAAAGCACCCCCACAACATGATGCTGCCACCCTTGTGCTTCACGGTTGGGATGGTGTTCTTCGGCTTGCAAGCCTCCCTTTTCCCCCAAACATAATGATGGTCATTACGGCCTAACAGTTCTGTTTTTGTTTCATTAGACCAGAGGACATTTCTCCAAAAAGTACGATCTTTGTCCCCATGTGCAGTTGCAAACCGTTGTCTGGCTTTTTTAATGGCGGTTTTGGAGCAGTGGCTTCTTCTTTGCTGAGCGGCCTTTTAGGTTATGTCGATATAGGACTCGTTTTACTGTGGATATAGATACTTTTGTACCTGTTTCCTCCAGCATCTTCACAAGGTCCTTTGCTGTTGTTCTGGGATTGATTTGCACTTTTCGCACCAAAGTACGTTCATCTCTAGGAGACAGAACGAGTCTCCTTCCTGAGCGGTATGACGGCTGTGTAGTCCCATGGTGTTTATACTTGAATACTATTGTTTGTACAGATGAACGTGGTACCTTAAGGCATTCGGAAATTGCTCCCAATGATGAACCAGACTCGTGGAGGTCTACAATTTCTTTTCTGAGGTCTTGGCTGATTTCTTTTGATTTTCCCATAATGTCAAGGAAAGAGACACTGAGTTTGATGGTAGGTCTTGAAATACATCCACATGTACACCTCCAATTGACTCAAATGATGTCAATTAGCCTAACAGAAGCCATGACATCATTTTCTGGAACTTTCCAAACTGTTTAAAGGCAGTAAACTTAGTGTACATAAACTTCTGACCCACTGGAATTGTGACACAGTGAAATAATATGTCTATACAATTGTTGGAAAAATGACTAGTCATGCACAAAGTAGATGTCCTAACAGACTTGCCAAAACTATAGTTTGTTAACAAGAAATTTGTGGAGTGGTTGAAAGACGACTTTTAATGACTTCAACCTAAGTGTATGTAAACTTCCGACTTCAACTGGAAGTCATATTCACCATTAAAATACACAAATAAAATGGAATATATGTAACAACAATTTCAAATGTATCAGTTAATCTAAGAGATATACCAAAAAAACATTAGCTATTTTGTGGTGTGTTTAAGAGATTTGACTTCCAACCTATTTATAGCATAGCAACTCCCGGTGACCAAGCTGGTGTTGATCAATGGCGATTCATAATGATCCACGTTGATCTGGGTCACGGCACCAATGTAACCGGTTCTGCACCGGTACCTTTCTGCGTTGGGTTCTGGTAAGGTGTAGGTGGAAGACAAGGCTCTGGACACAATTCTGCCGGTTGTCTCTCGTAATGACTGCATTGAATGGATACAAATACAAGGCAAAAGTTAATGCTGCCGTCTGGACTCCCATACAAGTATATTTGCCTCTCCTCATCACGCTCTGAGCAAACTCATTAGTAAAAGCATCAACAGAAAAATATTTTGTTTTAAAAATGTTGTACACCAATACAATAATAATTTGCTAATAAGTGATAAATATTTCTTAGAGAGAGTACTATTGTACCATTATACTGAGGCATACTAATGAAGCAACAAAGCCATTTTTTACATAACCGGACAGCTAAAAAAAAAAGAAAGAAAACGACAGCTGACGAGGCACATTAAACATGAAATACAAAATCATCACATTTCACAACATACCTGCAAGGAATGGATACAAATACAAGGCCAAATGTTAATGCTGCCGTCTGGACTCCCATGCAAGTATATTTGCCTGATAACAGACAAAAGACAGTGCAGAATGCCCGTGAGAAAATCATCAGAAAACTCAAGATGTCTGCACCTGAAAGAGACCCTCTCCCGCAACAAAGCTAACGGTAGCTGGGCTAGCCTTGCAAAGTTGCACTCGGAACATGATCCCCATTTACATGAATGTATATTCATATAAACAGCAATGCAACAGTAAATCAGTGACGATATCACTTTTGCTCGTCTCTTCTTGTGCATTTGTGAACATGTGCATTCAAAAGACCGGAGCATACATAACACATACATATATACATACATACCTCTCCTCATCAGGCTCTGAGAAAACTGAGGAGTAAAATAATGGCTCCCGTTGATGACATCACAGCATTAATACAATTTAGAAAATAATTACAATAAAATAGTTCACTCATGAAGGTACTGTAATATATCCCAAAATAACCTTAAAATAAATATGAGGGATTTTCGGGGAAATACATAACGTATATTTTACACCTGTACATAGGCCTATACATTTTATATTGCAACAGCAGGCCTATACTGTTAAAAGAACCAGACTTACATTTCCTTCCGTAAGAAAGGCACTCTGAGTCCTTAACGAAACACAAAACATAACGGGCAATTTATCTTACTTCGAATCTGAAACCTAATAGTAAGCATCAACTTCAATGACAGTTAACATAAAGTTAAAACACAAATATGACATTCCTGCGCCACAATAACATTGTCGCCGAGGATGGCTAACTAACGTTAGTGTTTGATTCAGATCATCCGTTTTGTCATAAAACAGCCTAGCTAGGTAGCGAAATGCTAACTAAACTCGGGAGTTCGTGTGGGACATATGTGCTTCAGGAGCCTGTGGGTTTGATATTATTCCACCATGGACAACAACAACTGGCTACTAGTTCGTTTTCTGACATATGTAATCCAATATCTTGCATTGCTGCACCAATACTATAGTATAAATCCATTTATGCTTTAGAGACAGGCAGAAATGAATGCAATTACTGCATTTCACGGAGGAAAACGGGGAGGGTCATATTATTTCAATTTCAGTCAGGGGGAGGATTTTGTGTTTTTTTAAAGTTTAGTCCAGGGGAGGGTCATTTAATTTGTAATTGATTAAATGTCAGTATTTGTCACCATTTTGGAATTTACGTATTGAATTCCCATCTAACCTCAGTGTACAACCCTGCTCTCTCTTTTCTTTCCCTCTCTCTTTCTCTCTCAATTTCAATTTAAGGTGCTTTATTGACATGGGAAACACATGTTTACAAGTGAAATGGTTAATAAACAAAGTGAAATAAACAATACAAAATGAACAGTCAATTTTACGCTCAAAAAAGTTCAAAATGAATGAAGACAATTCAAATGTCATAGTATGTCTATATACAGTGTTGTAATGATGTGCAAATAGTTAAAGTACAAAAGGGAAAATAAATAAACATTAATATAGGTTGTATTTACAATGGTGTTTGTTCTTCACTGGTTGGCCTTTTCTTGTGGCAACAGGTCACAAATCTTGCTGCTGGGATTGCACACTGTGGTATTTACATTTACATTTACATTTAAGTCATTTAGCAGACGCTCTTATCCAGAGCGACTTACAAATTGGTGCTTTCACCTTATGACATCCAGTGGAACAGCCACTTTACAATAGTGCATCTAGGTCTTTTAAGGGGGGTGAGAAGGATTACTTTATCCTATCCTAGGTATTCCTTAAAGAGGTGGGGTTTCAGGTGTCTCCGGAAGGTGGTGATTGACTCCGCTGTCCTGGCGTCGTGAGGGAGTTTGTTCCACCATTGGGGGGCCAGAGCAGCGAACAGTTTTGACTGGGCTGAGCGGGAACTGTACTTCCTCAGTGGTAGGGAGGCGAGCAGGCCAGAGGTGGATGAACGCAGTGCCCTTGTTTGGGTGTAGGGCCTGATCAGAGCCTGGAGGTACTGAGGTGCCGTTCCCCTCACAGCTCCGTAGGCAAGCACCATGGTCTTGTAGCGGATGCGAGCTTCAACTGGAAGCCAGTGGAGAGAGCGGAGGAGCGGGGTGACGTGAGAGAACTTGGGAAGGTTGAACACCAGACGGGCTGCAGCGTTCTGGATGAGTTGTAGGGGTTTAATGGCACAGGCAGGGAGCCCAGCCAACAGCGAGTTGCAGTAATCCAGACGGGAGATGACAAGTGCCTGGATTAGGACCTGCGCCGCTTCCTGTGTGAGGCAGGGTCGTACTCTGCGGATGTTGTAGAGCATGAACCTACAGGAACGGGCCACCGCCTTGATGTTATTTGAGAACGACAGGGTGTTGTCCAGGATCACGCCAAGGTTCTTAGCGCTCTGGGACGAGGACACAATGGAGTTGTCAACCGTGATGGCGAGATCATGGAACGGGCAGTCCTTCCCCGGGAGGAAGAGCAGCTCCGTCTTGCCGAGGTTCAGCTTGAGGTGATGATCCGTCATCCACACTGATATGTCTGCCAGACATGCAGAGATGCGATTTGCCACCTGGTCGTCAGAAGGGGGAAAGGAGAAGATTAATTGTGTGTCGTCTGCATAGCAATGATAGGAGAGACCATGTGAGGTTATGACAGAGCCAAGTGACTTGGTGTATAGCGAGAATAGGAGAGGGCCTAGAACAGAGCCCTGGGGACACCAGTGGTGAGAGCACGTGGTGAGGAGACGGATTCTCGCCACGCCACCTGGTAGGAGCGACCTGTCAGGTAGGACGCAATCCAAGCGTGGGCCGCGCCGGAGATGCCCAACTCGGAGAGGGTGGAGAGGAGGATCTGATGGTTCACAGTATCGAAGGCAGCCGATAGGTCTAGAAGGATGAGAGCAGAGGAGAGAGAGTTAGCTTTAGCAGTGCGGAGCGCCTCCGTGATACAGAGAAGAGCAGTCTCAGTTGAATGACTAGTCTTGAAACCTGACTGATTTGGATCAAGAAGGTCATTCTGAGAGAGATAGCGGGAGAGCTGGCCAAGGACGGCACGTTCAAGAGTTTTGGAGAGAAAAGAAAGAAGGGATACTGGTCTGTAGTTGTTGACATCGGAGGGATCGAGTGTAGGTTTTTTCAGAAGGGGTGCAACTCTCGCTCTCTTGAAGACGGGAGGGACGTAGCCAGCGGTCAGGGATGAGTTGATGAGCGAGGTGAGGTAAGGGAGAAGGTCACCGGAGATGGTCTGGAGAAGAGAGGAGGGGATAGGGTCAAGCGGGCAGGTTGTTGGGCGGCCGGCCGTCACAAGACGCGAGATGTCATCTGGAGAGAGAGGGGAGAAAGAGGTCAGAGCACAGGGTAGGGCAGTGTGAGCAGAACCAGCGGTGTCGTTTGACTTAGCAAACGAGGATCGGATGTCGTCGACCTTCTTTTCAAAATGGTTGATGAAGTCATCTGCAGAGAGGGAGGAGGGGGGAGGAGGATTCAAGAGGGAGGAGAAGGTGGCAAAGAGCTTCCTAGGGTTAGAGGCAGATGCTTGGAATTTAGAGTGGTAGAAAGTGGCTTTAGCAGCAGAGACAGAGGAGGAAAATGTAGAGAGGAGGGAGTGAAAGGATGCCAGGTCCGCAGGGAGGCGAGTTTTCCTCCATTTCCGCTCGGCTGCCCGGAGCCCTGTTCTGTGAGCTCGCAATGAGTCGTCGAGCCACGGAGCGGGAGGGGAGGACCGAGCCGGCCTGGAGGATAGGGGACATAGAGAGTCAAAGGATGCAGAAAGGGAGGAGAGGAGGGTTGAGGAGGCAGAATCAGGAGATAGGTTGGAGAAGGTTTGAGCAGAGGGAAGAGATGATAGGATGGAAGAGGAGAGAGTAGCGGGGAGAGAGAGCGAAGGTTGGGACGGCGCGATACCATCCGAGTAGGGGCAGTGTGGAAAGTGTTGGATGAGAGCGAGAGGGAAAAGGATACAAGGTAGTGGTCGGAGACTTGGAGGGGAGTTGCAATGAGGTTAGTGGAGGAACAGCATCTAGTAAAGATGAGGTCGAGCGTATTGCCTGCCTTGTGAGTAGGGGGAAGGTGAGAGGGTGAGGTCAAAAGAGGAGAGGAGTGGAAAGAAGGAGGCAGAGAGGAATGAGTCAAAGGTAGACGTGGGGAGGTTAAAGTCGCCCAGAACTGTGAGAGGTGAGCCGTCCTCAGGAAAGGAGCTTATCAAGGCATCAAGCTCATTGATGAACTCTCCGAGGGAACCTGGAGGGCGATAAATGATAAGGATGTTAAGCTTGAAAGGGCTGGTAACTGTGACAGCATGGAATTCAAAGGAGGCGATAGACAGATGGGTAAGGGGAGAAAGAGAGAATGACCACTTGGGCGAGATGAGGATCCCGGTGCCACCACCCCGCTGACCAGAAGCTCTCGGGTGTGCGAGAGCACGTGGGCGGACGAAGAGAGAGCAGTAGGAGTAGCGGTGTTGTCTGTGGTGATCCATGTTTCCGTCAGAGCCAAGAAGTCGAGGGACTGGAGGGAGGCATAGGCTGAGATGAACTCTGCCTTGTTGGCCGCAGATCGGCAGTTCCAGAGGCTACCGGAGACCTGGAACTCCACGTGGGTCGTGCGCGCTGGGACCACCAGATTAGGTGGCCGCGGCCATGCGGTGTGGAGCGTTTGTATGGTCTGTGCAGAGAGGAGAGAACAGGGATAGACAGACACATAGTTGACAGGCTAGAGAAGAGGCTACGCTAATGCAGAGGAGATTGGAATGACAAGTGGACTACACGTCTCGAATGTTCAGAAAGTTAAGCTTACGTAGCAAGAATCTAATTGACTAAAATGATTAAAATGATACAGTACTGCTGAGGTAGGCTAGCTGCGTTGTTGACACTACCCTAATCAAGTCGTTCCGTTGAGTGTGAAGTTTCTACAATGCTGCTTTTCGGGGGCTCGCTGGCTAGCTAGCAGTGTTGGTTACGTTACGTTGCGTTAGGAGAACGACAATAGCTGGCTAGCTAACCTAGAAAATCGCTCTAGACTACACAATTATCTTTGAAACAAAGACGGCTATGTAGCTAGCTATGTAGCTAGCTACGATCAAACAAATCACACCGTTGGGACTGTAATGAAATGAAATGAAAAATATGATACTACCTGTGGAGCGAAGCGGAATGCGACCGGAATGCGAAAGTTCTATTCAGTAGACGTTGGCTGGCTATTGGCTAGCTAGGAGTGTCTCCTACGTTAAGGACGACAAAATAGCTGGCTAGCTAACCTCGGTAAATTAAGATAATCACTCTAAGACTACACACTCTAACTACACAATTATCTTGGATACGAAGACAGCAAAGACAACTATGTAGCTAGCTAAAACTACAATAATCAAGTCGTTCAGTTGAGTGTGATAGTTACTACAGTGCTACGGTAGCCGGTGAACGTATGCTAGCTGGCTAGCTGCTAGGCAGCTAGGAGGACGACGAAATACGATAATAACGCAATTATCTTTGATACAACGACGACTATGTAGCTAGCTAAGAAGAAATTGCTAAGATTAGACAAATCAGACCGTTGTACTATAATGAAATGTAATGAAATGTAATGAAAAAGTTATACAACCTGCAGACCGAAGCGCGGATGCGACCGGCTCGCTCCAACCCGGAAGAGGCGATTTCACCTAATAGATATGTGAGTTTATCAAAATTGTATTTGCTTTCAAATTCTTTGTGGGTCTGTTTAATCTGAGGGAAATATGTGTCTCTAATATGGTCATACATTTGGCAGGATGTTAATTAAGAAGTTAGGAAGTGCAGCTCAGTTTCCACCTCATTTTGTGGGCAGTGTGCACTTGGCCTGTTCACTTCTCTATGCTCACTGAATCTGTACATAGTCAAAGATTTCCTTAATTCTGGGTCAGTCTCAGAGGTCAGGTATTCTGCCACTGTATCCTCTCTGTTTAGGGCCTAATAGCTTCCAGTTTGCTCTCTTCTTTCTTCTTCATCCCCTGAAGATTTCTCCAGCAGTTCACTTAATCCTGGTTCATCAACCCCATTACTCCTCAAAACTAATAACAATCGCTCCCTTTCCCTCACATATTTCTAGCAATGATCACACCTCCCTGTCAGATGTCTCCCAACCAATTTCAATGTACTATTGAGCCTTGTGTTTCTCAGCCTTGTGACAACACTTCCTCCCTTCTCTCTCAGCCTGAGGACCTCCCTGCCCCCACCTTTTCCTGGTTCTCATCCAGGTGTCTTCCCTTTCTCTCCCTGTTCCTGGATCTCATACAGGTGTCTTCCCTTTCTCTCCCTGTTCCTGGATCTCATACAGGTGTCTTCCCTTTCTCTCTCTGTTCCTGGATCTCATCCAGGTGTCTTCCCTTTCTCTCCCTGTTCCTGGATCTCATCCAGGTGTCTTCCCTTTCTGTTCCTGTTCCTGGATCTCATCCAGGTGTCTTCCCTTTCTCTCCCTGTTCCTGGATCTCATCCAGGTGTCTTCCCTTTATGTTCCTGTTCCTGGATCTCATCCAGGTGTCTTCCCTTTCTGTTCCTGTTCCTGGATCTCATACAGGTGTCTTCCCTTTCCCTCCCTGTTCCTGGATCTCATACAGGTGTCTTCCCTTTCTCTCCCTGTTCCTGGATCTCATCCAGGTGTCTTCCCTTTCTCTCACTGTTCCTGGATCTCATACAGGTGTCTTCCCTTTCTCTCCCTGTTCCTGGATCTCATCCAGGTGTCTTCCCTTTCTCTCCCTGTTCCTGGATCTCATCCAGGTGTCTTCCCTTTCTCTCCCTGTTCCTGGATCTCATACAGGTGTCTTCCCTTTCTCTCCCTGTTCCTGGATCTCATCCAGGTGTCTTCCCTTTCTCTCCCTGTTCCTGGATCTCATCCAGGTGTCTTCCCTTTCTCTCCCTGTTCCTGGATCTCATACAGGTGTCTTCCCTTTCCCTCCTTGTTCCACAACTCTTGCCATTTGTTTTTAACCAAATCAAATCAAATCAAATCCAATTTTATTTGTCACATACACATGGTTAGCAGATGTTCATGCGAGTGTAGCGAAATGCTTGTGCTTCTAGTTCCGACAATGCAGTGATAACCAACAAGTAATCTAACTAACAATTCCAAAACTACTGTCTTATACACAGTGTAAGGGGATAAGGAATATGTACATAAGGATATATGAATGAGTGATGGTACAGAGCAGCATACAGTAGATGGTATCGAGTACAGTATATACATATGAGATGAGTATGTAGACAAAGTAAACAAAGTGGCATAGTTAAAGTGGCTAGTGACATAAGAATGCAGTCGATGATCTAGAGTACAGTATATACATATGCATATGAGATGAATAATGTAGGGTAAGTAACATTATATAAGGTAGCATTGTTTAAAGTGGCTAGTGATATATTTACATCATTTCCCATTATTAAAGTGGCTGGAGTTGGGTCAGTGTCAATGACAGTGTGTTGGCAGCAGCCACTCAATGTTAGTGGTGGCTGTTTAACAGTCTGATGGCCTTGAGATAGAAGCTGTTTTTCAGTCTCTCGGTCCCAGCTTTGATGCACCTGTACTGACCTCGCCTTCTGGATGATAGCGGGGTGAACAGGCAGTGGTTCGGGTGGTTGATGTCCTTGATGATCTTTATGGCCTTCCTGTAACATCGGGTGGTGTAGAAGAAGAACCACTGTTCTTATTAACCCTTTGGCTTCTGCTTTAAGGATTGACAATTCCATCTCAACATTACACACATGCTGATTGCCTAGTCACTTTTACCCCTACCTACATGTACATACTACCACAATTACCTAAACGACCTTGTACTCCTTCACATTGACTTGGTACCGGTACTCCTTGTATATAGCTTCGTTATTATTATTTAGTGTTACTATTTTCCAAAGCATAAAAAAAAAAAACTTTTTAACTCTGCATTGTTGAGAAAGGGCTCGGCAGTTACCTGTATGTGCTTGTGATAAAATGTAAACTTAATCCACAGTTATTTTTTGAAACTATTGATCCTCTGTGGCTAAATGATGCTCTCTGGTGTATTTTGAAAATTGAGAGTGAGCTCCTGTGGTTGGATACAAAAATTAAAAAACAGAAAAACCTTTGTTATTATATTGTCATGAGCCTCGATCCATTTCAACTTTTGTGCACGTCTATGGCACCGACAGCAGGGGGAGGCTTGGAGAACATTCATAACAATGACATGTTGCTACCCACTGATTGAGGTGCAACCTATGAATTAGCAACATTTGTTTTACATTTGTCTATTTTCCCAGCTCTCAGACTCTGTGTGTGTTTCTCTGTCTGTCTGTCTTGTACTTCCAGATGTGGCTGGAGGAGTGGTGGCCACTGGAAGGCAACTTTAATACTGGAGAAAATGTAAGAGCTCATCATCATAAAATGTGTGTATATATAACAGCTGGTACAAGTATTCTACATGTATTAGGTACTACTACAGTGGTAGCAGGTGAGCCCTCATTTATTAAGCATATTTCATGAATGTACAGGGTCCATTTTGACACAAGACAACAATCCAGACCAAGAATTTACCAAAGGTCAGATACTAATGAATACAAGTGTTTATATGGACAGAGTCGACCTGATCCCAGATCAGCACTCCTACTCTGATGGCGAATTCTCTCTCCCTGATCATCCTTTCCATCATTTTACAACGTCATCAGGTGGAGGTGTAACCAGGGTGTAGTAAGTTAATGTCACTAGATGTGGAGGTGTAACCAGGGTGTAGTGATGTAGTAATTTAATATCACCAGGTGTGGAGGTGTAACCAGGGTGTAGTGGTGTAGTATATTAATGTCACCAGGTGTGGAGGTGTAACCAGGGTGTAGTGATGTAGTATAGTAATGTCACCAGGTGTGGAGGTGTAATCAGGGTGTAGTGGTGTAGTAATTTAATGTCACCAGGTGTGGAGGTGTAACCAGGGTGTAGTGATGTAGTAAATTAATGTCACCAGGTGTGGAGGTGTAACCAGGGTGTAGTTATGTAGTATATTAATGTCACCAGGTGTGGAGGTGTAACCAGGGTGTAGTGATGTAGTAAATTAATGTCACCAGGTGTGGAGGTGTAACCAGGGTGTAGTGATGTAGTAATTTAATATCACCAGGTGTGGAGGTGTAACCAGGGTGTAGTGATGTAGTAAATTAATGTCACCAGGTGTGGAGGTGTAACCAGGGTGTAGTTATGTAGTATATTAATGTCACCAGGTGTGGAGGTGTAACCCGGGTGTAGTTATGTAGTATATTAATGTCACCAGGTGTGGAGGTGTAACCAGGGTGTAGTTATGTAGTATATTAATGTCACCAGGTGTGGAGGTGTAACCAGGGTGTAGTGATGTAGTAAATTAATGTCACCAGGTGTGGAGGTGTAACCAGGGTGTAGTGATGTAGTAAATTAATGTCACCAGGTGTGGAGGTGTAACCCGGGTGTAGTGATGTAGTAAATTAATGTCACCAGGTGTGGAGGTGTAACCAGGGTGTAGTGATGTAGTATATTAATATCACCAGGTGTGGAGGTGTAACCAGGGTGTAGTGGTGTAGTAAATTAATGTCACCAGGTGTGGAGGTGTAACCAGGGTGTAGTGATGTAGTATATTAATATCACCAGGTGTGGAGGTGTAACCAGGGTGTAGTGGTGTAGTAAATTAATGTCACCAGGTGTGGAGGTGTAACCAGGGTGTAGTGATGTAGTAATTTAATATCACCAGGTGTCGAGGTGTAACCAGGGTGTAGTGATGTAGTATATTAATATCACCAGGTGTGGAGGTGTAACCAGGGTGTAGTGGTGTAGTAAATTAATGTCACCAGGTGTGGAGGTGTAACCAGGGTGTAGTGATGTAGTATATTAATATCACCAGGTGTGGAGGTGTAACCAGGGTGTAGTGGTGTAGTAAATTAATGTCACCAGGTGTGGAGGTGTAACCAGGGTGTAGTGCTGCTGGAGCTTTAATTAATTAAATACTTTGTGATCTTAATTCACCTGTCCGTCGTCTGCTGTGTCCCTTATGTCAGAGTTGGATTTGGAGGCCTTCTTTCTGTTTTATACGTGAATGAATAAAGAATCAAGTTATTAAATCAAAATGATAACGTGAAGTGAAAGTCTTAGATTCTCACCTGAACCACATGATTCCAGAGAGATGGAGAATGAGATTCTGTGATTCCTACAGCTGAACACTTCTACACTTCACATAACTGAGGTCTGTTTCCCTAAAGGTTCAACAACAAGGTGGAGGATATGAATACATGTTATTATATAGCGCATCTTGAAATGAAATAGCACCATTCTCAGGTTTCACACCAGACCATCTATAGGACCACGATGCTTTTATGACTGTATGACCTCTGGGATATGTGTAAGTGCAGGATAGATCCACTGTTGACCCCTTCACGGTAAAGATACTCTGAGTAGTGTAAGTCACACTCCAGCCATTCTGACCCAGTACCACCGAAACACAATCGCTCAAAATAAGGACATTAAATTAAGCACAAACCTGTTGGCTCATACTGACAGTAGAGTTTGTCCACACTTGTTTACCGTAGTTGCAGAGTTGAGTGAGAATAGCAACCTCAGACAAGCATCCCTCTGATCCCTCTGACTCAGTTAGTTTCACATCTGCTGAGAGAGTTATAGAAACCACTAGTGCATCTGTGAAGAACAGCTCCTAAATATGAACAATGCATGCCAGAAAAACATCGAGGAACAACTTTTCTTTATTAAAAATGTCTATAGATTGAATTGCAAAGCATAGGAGAAAAATGGTTACTGAAATATTATGAATGAGGCCAAACCTGTCACAGAACAGAGAAAGACCAACACACTTCCTGCTGTTCTCGAGGCCGTTGTTGCATCTCCCTCCCTGCAGTCTTAGAAACATGAAGATAAACAACTAAAACATACTTTATAACTGGTAAACAACTAATCCTGATACTGAAAAATCTGTTATTATAACAGATGTGTAGCACTGTAAGACACGTGTTTCTCTGTTGATTGTTTAAAACCTGTTTTATTCTCAGGACCAGGACTATAACACTGAGTACTGCCCTAACACTGCCCTAACCCACCTGGACAAGAGGAATACCTATGTGAGAATGCTGTTCATCGACTACAGCTCGGCATTCAACACCATAGTACCCTCCAAGCTCGTCATCAAGCTCGAGACCCTGGGTCTCGACCCCGCCCTGTGCAACTGGGTACTGGACTTCCTGACGGGCCGCCCCCAGGTGGTGAGGGTAGGCAACAACATCTCCTCCCCGCTGATCCTCAACACGGGGGCCCCACAAGGGTGCGTTCTCAGCCTTCTCCTGTACTCCCTGTTCACCCACGACTGCGTGGCCACGCACGCCTCCAACTCAATCATCAAGTTTGCGGACGACACAACAGTGGTAGGCTTGATTACCAACAACGACGAGACGGCCTACAGGGAGGAGGTGAGGGCCCTCGGAGTGTGGTGTCAGGAAAATAACCTCACACTCAACGTCAACAAAACTAAGGAGATGATTGTGGACTTCAGGAAACAGCAGAGGGAACACCCCCCTATCCACATCGATGGAACAGTAGTGGAGAGGGTAGCAAGTTTTAAGTTCCTCGGCATACACATCACAGACAAACTGAATTGGTCCACTCACACTGACAGCGTCGTGAAGAAGGCGCAGCAGCGCCTCTTCAACCTCAGGAGGCTGAAGAAATTCGGCTTGTCACCAAAAGCACTCACAAACTTCTACAGATGCACAATCGAGAGCATCCTGGCGGGCTGTATCACCGCCTGGTACGGCAACTGCTCCGCCCTCAACCGTAAGGCTCTCCAGAGGGTAGTGAGGTCTGCACAACGCATCACCGGGGCAAACTACCTGCCCTCCAGGACACCTACACCACCCGATGTTACAGGAAGGCCATAAAGATCATCAAGGACATCAACCACCCGAACCACTGCCTGTTCACCCCGCTATCATCCAGAAGGCGAGGTCAGTACAGGTGCATCAAAGCTGGGACTGAGAGACTGAAAAACAGCTTCTATCTCAAGGCTATCAGACTGTTAAACAGCCACCATTGAGTGGCTGCTGCCAACACACTGTCATTGACACTGACCCAACTCCAGCCACTTTAATAATGGGATTGATGGGAAATGATGTAAATATATCACTAGCCACTTTAAACAATGCTACCTTATATAATGTTACTTACCCTACATTATTCATCTCATATGCATACGTATATACTGTACTCTACATCATCGACTGCATCCTTATGTAATACATGTATTACTAGCCACTTTAACTATGCCACTTTGTTTACTTTGTCTACATACTCATCTCATATGTATATACTGTACTCGATACCATCTACTGTATGCTGCTCTGTACCATCACTCATTCATATATCCTTATGTACATATTCCTTATCCCCTTACACTGTGTATAAGACAGTAGTTTTAGAATTGTTAGTTAGATTACTTGTTGGTTATCACTGCATTGTCGGAACTAGAAGCACAAGCATTTCGCTACACTCGCATTAACATCTGCTAACCATGTGTATGTGACAAATAAAATTTGATTTGATTTGATTTGAGTATTGGGACCCAGGACAACAACATATCCTGGTCTCTATTATCAGGACCAGGACTATAACACTGAGTATTGGGACCCAGGCCAACAACATATCCTGGTCTCTATTCTCAGGACCAGGACTAGAACACTGAGTATTGGGACCCAGGCTAACAACATATCCTGGTCTCTATTCTCAGGACCATCACTATAACACTGAGTATTGGGACCCAGGCTAACAACATATCCTGGTCTCTATTGTCAGTACCATGACTATAACACTGAGTATTGGGGCCCAGGCCAACAACATATCCTGGTCTCTATTCTCAGGACCAGGACCAGGACTATAACACTGAGAATTGGGACCCAGGACAACATTCTCTATTCTCAGGACCAGGACTATAACACTGAGTATTGGGGCCCAGGACAACAACATATCCTGGTCTCTATTCTCAGGACCAGGACTATAACACTGAGTATTGGGACACAGGCCAACAACATATCCTGGTCTCTATTCTCAGGACCAGGACTATAACACTGAGTATTGGGACCCAGGCTAACAACATATCCTGGTCTCTATTATCAGGACCAGGACTATATCACTGAGTATTGGGACCCAGGACAACAACATATCCTGGTCTCTATTCTCAGGACCAGGATTATAACACTGAGTATTGGGACCCAGGCTAACAACATATCCTGGTCTCTATTCTCAGGACCAGGACTATAACACTGAGTATTGGGACCCAGGCCAACAACATATCCTGGTCTCTATTCTCAGGACCAGGACTATAACACTGAGTATTGGGACCCAGGACAACAATATATCCTGGTCTCTATTCTCAGGACCAGGACTATAACACTGAGTATTGGGACCCAGGCCAACAACATATCCTGGTCTTTATTCTCAGGACCAGGACTATAACACTGAGTATTGGGAAACAGGCCAACAACATATCCTGGTCTCTATTCTCAGGATCATGACTATAACACGGAGTATTGGGACACAGGCCAACAACATATCCTGGTCTCTATTCTCAGGACCATGACTATAACATTGGGTATTGGGACCCAGGCCAACAACATATCCTGGTCTCTATTCTCAGGACCAGGACTATAACACTGAGTATTGGGACCCAGGACAAAAATATTTCCTGGTCTCTATTCTCAGGACCAGGACTATAACACTGAGTATTGGGAACCAGGCCAACAACATATCCTGGTCTCTATTCTCAGGACCAGGACTATAACACTGAGTATTGGGACACATGCCAACAACATATCCTGGTCTCTATTCTCAGGACCAGGACTATAACACTGAGTATTGGGACCCAGGACAACAATATTTCCTGGTCTCTCTTATCAGGACCAGGACTATAACACTGAGTATTGGGACCCAGGACAGCAACATATCCTGGTCTCTATTCTCAGGACCAGGACAATAACACTGAGTATTGGGACACAGGCCAACAACATATCCTGGTCTCTATTCTCAGGACCAGGACTATAACACTGAGTATTGGGACACATGCCAACAACATATCCTGGTCTCTATTCTCAGGACCAGGACTATAACACTGAGTATTGGGACCCAGGACAACAATATTTCCTGGTCTCTCTTATCAGGACCAGGACTATAACACTGAGTATTGGGACCCAGGACAGCAACATATCCTGGTCTCTATTCTCAGGACCAGGACTATAACACTGAGTATTGGGACACAGGCCAACAACATATCCTGGTCTCTATTCTCAGGACCAGGACTATAACACTGAGTATTGGGACACAGGCCAACAACATATCCTGGTCTCTATTCTCAGGACCATGACTATAACATTGGGTATTGGGACACAGGCCAACAACATATCCTGGTTTCTATTCTCAGGACCATGACTATAACACTGAGTATTGGGACACAGGTCAACAACATATCCTGGTCTCTATTCTCAGGACCATGACTATAACATTGGGTATTGGGACCCAGGCCAACAACATATCCTGGTCTCTATTCTCAGGACCAGGACTATAACACTGAGTATTGGGACCCAGGACAACAACATATCCTGGTCTCCTCTACATACTCAACTAGTCTTTCTTTTAAACCGTCTTTGTAAGTCGCTCTGGATAAGAGCGTCTGCTAAATGACTTAAATGTAAATGTAAATGTCTTTAAAGACATGACCTTGTATGATCTGAGTCTTGAATGTGAACCAGTGCTCAGCTGAGTCTCTCTCTCTCAGGTCTGTGATTCTCAGGGTGCAGTTACTCACTCTGTCCCCATAGTACTCCACACGATAATCATTCTGAGGTTTCACACCAGACTATCTATAGAACCATGATGTCTCTGTGACTGTATGACCTCTGGGATATGTGTAAGAGCAGGACAGATCCACTGTTGACCTCTTCAAGGCACAAATACTCTGAGGGGTGTAAGTCACACTCCAACCATCCTGCCCCAGTATCACTGCAACACAATCACACATCAAAAGGATATTAAATTAGGCACAGACCTATTAGCTCACACAGACAGTTTGTCAACACTTTGTTGCCGTAGTTGCTGCGTTCAGTGTGAATAACAACCATGGAGAAGCATCACGAGATGTATTGTTGTCTCTACCTTCTTGCCCTTTGTGCTTTTGTCTGTGCCCATTAATATTTGTACCATGTTTTGTGTTGCTACCATGCTGTGTTGTCTTGTGTTGCTGCCTTGTTATGTTGTTGTCTTAGGTCTCTCTTTATGTAGTTGTGACTCTCTTGTCGTGATGTGTGTTGGAGTGGTTGGATGGTTGGAGTGTGATATATATAAATCCCAGCCCCAGTCCCCGCAAGAGGCCTTTTGCCTTTTGGTCATTGACTTTCCTAGTTATATAAAGTTTAAATACATTTTTAAAATCCCTCTGAAGCAGTTTGTTACACAGTTGCTGAGAGATGTGTGTAAACTACAGGCCTGTGTATCTATTCCTGCTGTTCCAAAGCCAGTTTCTGCGTCTCCCTCCCTTCAGCCATAGAAACATAAAGACAACAAACACACTTTATAACTGGTGAATAACTACACCTGACAGTCTAATTAAGCAGGAAAAATAACTTCTCATAACAGATGTGAGGAACGGTAAGTAAAGTGTTTCTTTGTCGATTGTTTTGAACCTGTTTTATTCTCATGACTATAACGCTGATGGAACTTCACATGACCTGCATACTCTGGGTCCTGGATTAGATCTGCAGTAACTCCAGTCACCCATTTGTTGAACCAGGATACTTCTGATGTTATGTCAGCTGAGATGTCTATACATTCAGGTAATGTCCACTGTTGAGACTTTTTTCACATTTTGTTACGTTACAGCCTTAATCTAAAATGGAATAACAAGATAACATACCATCAGCCTTTGTCTACCTTTTCTATTATACTGTATAGTTCCTACTAGTGTTACTATCCAAGAGTGCACCAATTTGTCTGTTTTCCCCACATGTTCTACTATTGGTCCACAGGCCTTAATGATTGATACTTAAGATGATTATTATAGGTGAGTTCAGACTCACACAATGTAGGAGTGAGAAAATCCTCATGGTCTTTTACAGCACAGGAGTAACTGTCTGCAGAGTAACACCCGACCACTAGAGTATTACAGGAGTATTGTTGGGAAGTAGGGTCATGGAGATGTTGTCCGTTCTTGTACCAGATGTAGGTGAGGTTGGGGTTGTCAGTCAGAAGACAGGTGGTGCTACAGGTCAGTGTTCTCTTCTTTTCCTCTGTGGAGGAAGACACCTTCACCTGCAGCTCTGAATGATTCTAATGAATTATTAGAATTAGATATTATATATTACCTATGTTAGTAGTTATAGTTGTAGAAGTAGTAGATATGATATATTAACTGTATTAGTAGTTATAATAGAAGTAGTAGATATTATAAATGACCTGTGTTAGTAGTTATAGTTGTAGAAGTAGTAGATATTATATATTAACTGTATTAGTAGTTATAGTAGAAGTAGTAGATATTATAAATGACCTGTGTTAGTAGTTATAGTAGTAGAAATGATATATTACCTGTGTTAGTAGTAGATATTATATATTACCTGTGTTAGTAGTTATAGTAGTAGATATTATATATTACCTGTGTTAGTAGTTATAGTAGTAGATATTATATATTACCTGTGACAATCAGAGTTGTTCCAGAGAAGCTGTACCCCCATTCTGCATACTGTGTTTTAAATCTGAACTTGTACTCATCTGAATCTCTCTCTCTCTCAGGTCTGTGATTCTCAGGTTGCAGTCTTTCTCTTTAGTTCCAAGGTACTCAGCACGACCTGCATACTCTGGACCGAGTTCAGGATTTTAGGTGCCTCATTACATTTCTCTTGGATATACCAGTTTGGTTCTGAGACTACATGATAACTTGGATGTTGATATGTGCAGGGCAGTTCCACTGTTGAGCCCTTCACAGCACAGATAATCTGACAGGTTTAAGTCACGTTGACAGTTCTGACCCACAACACCTAAAACAGTAGTAGGCCCATTCATTATTCAATTAGTTAGTTCTATAATTATTTCACTCAACAAAACATTAATGCAAAATGCAACAATTTGTATGATTTTACTGGTTTACAGTACATATAAAAAAAATGTCAATTGAAAAAAATGAATGAGGCCCTAATCTATGGATTTCACATGACTGGGAATACAGATATACATCTGTTGGCCACAGATACCTTAAAAAAAAGGTAGACAGTATCTGGTGTGACCACCATTTGCCTCATGCAGTGCGACACATCTCTTTCACATAAAATAATGGATTACATTTATTGATGTATTGAATACGTCATGGAAATTACCACCAAGGACACAAAGTCAAACTTAAATGAATCATTCTTTACTTTCAGCAAGTTGGAGGTTGCAACAAACTTAATGCACCATAGTACATGTCGGTCAGGAGCTCTTTCGGGGCAGTCCTGTTAGTTCTCTTATATACTGCTTACACAGACAAGTTATATTTGCATGACTTATTTTATTCATCCCTAATGTTTGATTCCTGCATGTAACTTAAAGAACATATTCTGGGCATTCTGCCAAAAACGTCTGACTGTCTCCCCATCACATCTCTACCCAGCACCTACAGGAACAAATGATTGTATGAGGCAAGATGTACAATTCAAGGCGCTCTCTTCAGACAACATTTCCCCCACACATGAATATACACCAACTATTGGTGAAACATGATTTGATGGATAATATGACTTAATAAAATAAGATACAGCTCTGAACACCCCCACCCCACCACACACACACACACACAGCACTCCTACTCCAAGACACTTGATACATATGGATCCAGAGCTGCATATTATGCTACACAGGTTACCATGGTAATCAGACTTAAACTGTTAGAGAATGGGAGACAACTCTTTACAATATGTTTTCTATTGAAATGTTATTTATGCTTTCTGGTGTTTTTTCAGTGACCCTGAATGAGCAAAGCTCTTTCCACAATGATCACAACTATAAGGCTTCTCTCCTGTGTGTATGCGTTGGTGTTTGCGCAGGGTTCCTGAATGATTGAAGCTCTTCCCACACTGATCACAGCTATAAGGCTTCTCTCCTGTGTGTATGCGTTGGTGTAGAATCATGGATCCCGAGTCACTGAAACTCTTCCCACACTGATCACAGCTATAAGGCTTCTCTCCTGTGTGTATGCGTTGGTGTTTAGTCAGGTGTCCTGACTCATTGAAGTTCTTTCCACACTGATCACAGCTTTAAGGCTTCTCTCCTGTGTGTATGAGTTTGTGTTTAGTCAGGTGTCCTGACTCATTGAAGCTCTTCCTACACTGATCACAGCTATAAGGCTTCTCTCCTGTGTGTATGCGTTGGTGTCTAGTCAGGTTTCCTGAGTGATTGAAGCTCTTCCCACACTGATCACAGCTATAAGGCTTCTCTCCTGTGTGTTTGTGTTTAGTCTGGGATCCTGACTGATTTAAGTATTTCCCACAATCAAAGCAGGTATAAGGTCCCTCCCCTGAATGAATTCTCTGATGAGATTTTAAGGTATTAGATGCATGCTCTAGAGTGTGAATTTGCTCATGAATTGTCAAGTGTTGTTTAGCAAAACTCTTCCCACAGACAGAGCAGTGGTGAGGTTTCTTCCCTGTACCTCTATGCTGGTGTTTGAGGTGTTCTGATCTGGAGAGACTATTCTTTTTCTTGTCAGTATCATGATGTTGTTGAGGCTCCCCAGACGATAAGCCCCTCCCACTGAGAGAGCAACGATTACAGATGTCCCCTGTGAAACAAAGACATTGAATAGTTAGGTTTTGCAAATATGGGTCCGTAAACAGATGGGTCGTTCCATGAAATTAAGGCCTTTTGGGTCCCTTTCATATTTTCCAGTAGAAATTGTACATCAGTATTACATTTTTAAATCTGTTTTTAAAAAATATGAATAAAGACTTGATAAAGTGACAATTCCAAATTTGAAAAGTCCCTCCATCAACCCTGTGTCACATGAGAAAGATTTTAACCCAACCAATATAATATTTTCTCAAAGTTTTACCATCATTGAGTAAAGTTACAAGTGCAGAATAATATGATTATTGTGAAGTCAATTAGTATAAGAGTTTGATTTAAACGTTGACATGCTTTGAATGAACAATTTCCCTAATGAACCTGTTTACATGGACACATCTGAAATCAGGCTGTTCTGATGGGACTTTTACAGCGATTATCAATCAAAAGAACCGTTCTTCCACAGCGACTACGTTATTTTATATAACGTTTGTATGTGAAAACTATTTCTAAACTGTATACTTTGTTTTTCCTGAACTCAGTCAAAAGAAGTTAGCTGGCGCTGCTTGTGTTAGCACATACACAGATTAAATACACCTCTATAACTCTGATTAAAGTGTTTACATGTCCTAATCATTCTAAAGAATTCTCAGAAAACCAGGTGTTTTTAAAGGTGTATCCTTACTTCGGTTATGACCTTACACCAATTAAGATCAGCAGAGTAAGATGTTTACATGACTAATGACAAACCCAGCCTACTGCCATAATCAGTTTAATAGGAAATTATGAGTGTGCATGTAAAGCCCTAGTTATTTGGTTACTTTAACAGTCATTTCTGAACATTATTTACTTCATGCGATTAGTGATTCATTTGCATCTCTCCCTCATTTTAAGGTCAACTTACATGAACTGCTAAGGTCTGTTACATGAACTGAACTCTTGTTTTAATATGGTGAAACTGTTCGTTACATTTTTGGGGGAAAAGAAACATTGAATGTCAAATCATAGAGTAAAAGCAGGTTTGCTGGTTCTAGTCTTTTTATAGATTCTCTGGTGTTTTTTGTAGAAAACTGAGCAAGTGAACAATTTTACCGATAAATTAATATGGTAGAACTATTTTTTTGTGAAGCTTTCAATTTTCACTCCCCGTGGAACAAAACTAGCTTCCATTACCCCTGTCATAAGCACATTTGTGGCTGATTTTACTACTTTACCATTGTAAACTAGTGGTTGTTGATTTCAGTTGTCCCATGATACTTTATTTAGCACATTGGCACTTAGTACAGTATGTATTTTCATATAACCTCTTGGGAAAACATGTTTTTATGAAGTTGAACATGTGCTCTTCATGAAAGAATGTTAAAATGAGGTGAAATCAAAAGTGTTTTGGGGGGGACCAAGTTACACTTCTCAAAATTGGGTGGAACTGTCACGCCCTGGTCTAAGTATTTTGTGTTTTTCTTCATGTATTGGGTCAGGCCAGGGTGTGGCATGGAGTTTTTGTATTGTGGTGTGTTTTGTCTTGGGGTTTTGGTGTGTATGTTAGTGGGATTGTAGCTTAGTGGGGTGTTCTAGGAAAGTCTATGGCTGTCTGAAGTGGTTCTCAATCAGAGGCAGGTGTTTATCGTTGTCTCTGATTGGGAACCATATTTAGGCAGCCATATTCTTTGGTTGTATTGTGGGTGATTGTCCTGAGTGTCTTGATGTCCTTGTTTGATGTTAGTTGACACAAGTATAGGCTGTTTTCGGTTTTCGTTTCGTTTATTGTTTTGTAGTGTTCGTGTTTAGTCGTGTTTTCGTTTGTTTAATAAATATGGATCGCAAACGACACGCTGCAGTTTGGTCCGACTCTCCATCACCATTAGAAAGCAGTTACAGAATCACCCACCACCAACGGACCAAGCAGCGTGTCAACAGGCAGGAGCAGCCCAAAGAGGAGAAGCGCTATAAGGATTTCTGGACATGGGAGGAAATCCGAAACGGAGAAGGACCCTGGGCTCAGCCTGGAGAATATCGTCGCCCCAAGGAAGAACTGGAGGCGGCGAGAGCTGAGAGGCGCAAATATGAGGAGGCAGCACGGCGTAGCGGATGGAAGCCTGAGAATCAGTCCCAAAAATTTCTTGCGGGGGGGCTCAGGGAGAGTGTGGCAGAGTCAGGAGTCAGACCTGAGCCAACTCTCCCTGTTTATCGTGAGGAGCCAAGGAGGAGACCAGAACCAGAGCCGGTGTTGGAGACTGTGAAGGAGTTAATGGGGAAATTGGAGGAGAGAGAAATGAGGGAGTTGCTGTGTTGGTGCTTTTTGCATGGAATTCGACCGACGGAACGTGTCGGGGATTTGATGGCACCTGGGTTAGCGCTCCATACTCGTCCTGAGGTGCGTGTTAGTCGGCTGGTGAAGTTGGTGCCAGCCTCACGCACCAGGCCTCATGTGCACATCCCTAGCCTTGCACGTCCTGTGCCAACACTGCTCTCAAGATCTCCAGTACGCCTTCACGGTCTAGCCCATCCTGTGCCACCTCCACACTCTAGTCCTCCGGTAGCAGCTCCCCGCACCAGGCTTCCTGTGCGTGTCCTCGATCCAGTACCACTAGTTCCAGCACCACGCACCAGGCCTTCAGTGCGCCTCGCCTGTTCAGCGCAGCCAGCGTTTTTCTCCTCTCCTGCGCTGCTGGAGTCTCCCGCCTGTTTAGCGCAGCCAGAGCCTTTCTCCTCTACAGCGCTGCCGGAGCCTCCCGCCTGTTTAGCGCAGCCAGAGCCTTTCTCCTCTACAGCGCTGCCGGAGTCTCCCGCCTGTTCAGCGCAGCCAGAGCTGCCAGCCTGCATGGAGAAGCCAGAGCTGCCAGCCTGCATGGAGAAGCCAGAGCTGCCAGCCTGCATGGAGAAGCCAGAGCTGCCAGTCTGCATGGAGAAGCCAGAGCTGCCAGCCTGCATGGAGCAGCCAGTCTGCATGAAGCAGCCAGTGCTGTCAGTCTGCATGAAGCAGCCAGAGCTGTCAGTCTGCAGGAAGCAGCCAGAGATGTCAGTCTGCATGGAGCAGCCAGAGCTGCCAGTCTGCATGAAGCAGCCAGTCTGCATGGAGCAGCCAGAGCTGTCAGTCTATATGGAGCAGCCAGAGCTGTCAGTCTGCAAGGAGCTGCCAGTCTGCATGGAGCTGCCAGTCTGCAAGGAGCAGCCAGAGCTGTCAGTCTACATGAAGCAGACAGAGCTGTCAGTCTGCAAGGAGCTGCCAGTCTGCAAGGAGCCGCCAGTCTGTCCAGCACCGCCAGTCTGCCCAGCGCCGCCAGTGCCGCCAGTCTGCTCAGCGCCGCCAGTCTGCCGAGCGCCGCCAGTGCCCCCAGTCTGCCCAGCGCCGCCAGTGCTCCCAGTCTGCCCAGCGCCGCCAGTCTGCCCAGCGCTGCCAGTCTGCCCAGCGTCGCCAGTCTGCCCAGCGTCGCCAGACTGTCAGGATCAGTTAGATCCACCAGTCAGCCAGGACCTACCAGTCAGCCAGGATCTACCAGTCAGCCAGGATCTACCAGTCAGCCAGGATCTGCCAGATCTGCTAGTCAGCCAGGATCCGCCAGTCAGCCAGGATATGCCGGAACCGCCAGTCAGCAAGGAGCAGTCAGAGCCGCCAGTCAGCATGGGTCAGACAGATTCTGCCAGTCAACCAGATTCTTCCAGATCTGCCAGTCAACCAGGCTCTTCCAGATCTGCCAGTCAACCAGGCTCTTCCAGATCTGTCAGTCAACCAGGCTCTTCCAGATCTGTCAGTCAACCAGGCTGTCAGGACCCGGTTACGAACCCGGGTCTCCGGAGTGAGAAACAGTCACTTAACCAACTGAGCCACGAATAGTTGGCAGAACCCAGAAGATGAGGCAGACACAGCAGTACTTGAGACGGTGTATTTAATGAAGTAAAAAGTGAAGTTCTTCAGGAAAACATGTAACTCCACAACCTCAAAAGGAATTCCACAAGAACAAAGGTAATCCTCCAAGACAAAAAGGTAAATCCACAAGGTGGAAGGTATAGCACAAAAAGCCTCAAAAAAATACTCAAAAACAAACAAACAAGAACAAAAAACAGAATTCCACAAGAGAGTCCACCGGGATCAACAAGAGTTCACAGAGTACTAGGGCTGGGTGCTAACATACAAACACAGAGCAAAGGACTGAGGAAAACAAAGGGTTTAAATACAATCAGGGGAAACGAGGCACAGGTGCAAATAATAATGGGGATCAAGGGAAAACAAAAGGTCAAAAGGCACAATGGGGGCATCTAGTGACCAAAAACCGGAACAACCCTGGCCAAATCCTGACAGAATCCCCCCCCTAGGAACGGCTCCTGATGTTCCTACCAGCTCTCTCAGGGTGGAGAGCCCTGAACTGACGAATGAGGTCAGGGTCCAGTATGTCTTTGGCAGGAACCCAGGAGCGCTCCTCGGGACCGTAGCCTTCCCAGTCCACCAGATACTGCCAGGACCGCTGCACCCGGCGGGAATCCAGTATCCGATGGACGGTATAAGCCGGCTGGCCTCCAATGACACGAGGCGGAGGGGGAGGTCTGTCTGCCGGGACAAGGGGAGAAAAAACAACAGGTTTTAATAAGGAAATGTGAAATGTGGGATTAATCTTAAGGGATCTGGGTAAGTGTAGGCGATAAGAAACTGGGTTAACTCTCCTGGCAAACTTAAAGGGACCGATGTATTTTTGGGACAGCTTGCGAGACTCCACCCGTAGTGGTAAGTCTCTTGTGGAGAGCCAGACTCTCTGGCCGGGCGCAGGGTAGGCCCGGGACGGCGACGTCTGTTGGCTTGTTGTTGGTACCTCTGTGAGGAACGCATAAGATTAAGACGGGTCTTCCTCCACATAAGCCGACAGCGTCTGACGAACTTCAAGGCTGAAGGCACTCTGACTTCTGCCTCCTGGTCCGGGAACAATGGAGGGGCATAGCCAAACTGACACTCGTGCGGGGACATACCAGTGGAGGAGGAGCGCAAGGTGTTGTGCGCGTATTCGGCCCAAACAATGAAGGACGACCATGTGGACGGGTTGTTACGAGTCATACATCGGAGGGTGGCTTCCAGCTCTTGATTCATCCTCTCTGTTTGGCCGTTGGACTCCGGATGGTACCCTGAAGATAGACTGGCAGAAGCACCCATGAGTTGGCAGAAGGCCTTCCAAAACCTTGAGGCGAACTGGGGACCTCTGTCAGAAACCATATCTTGAGGAATGCCGAAGACTCGGAACACATGATTAATTACCAACTCAGCCGTCTCCTTGGCAGAAGGTAACTTAGTCAGAGGGACGAACCTGGCCGCCTTTGAAAACCTGTCGATTATGACTAGGATAGTAGTATTGCCATGGGATGGAGGAAGGCCAGTAATAAAGTCCAACGAGATATGGGACCAGGGTCTGTGGGGAATAGGTAAAGGGTGAAGGAAGACTATTACAAAGCCAAGCTGGTCCAAGGATCATCTGACTTCGCCAGTCTCAGCACACTCCTTTTATACAGTTTCATCCTTCCATAACATACAGTCACTCCTCTTTATGCAAAACACCCTTTGACATTTCGCCACCATTATCGTTTTGTCTCACTTCTAACTTATTTACACCCATCTTAGATTATACTGGTGGCGTCACCATATTACTAATACAAAAATATATGTATTTCTTAACTAGGCAGGTCATTTAAGAACAAATTCTTATTTAAAATGACAGCCTAGGAGCAGTGAATGAACGGTCATGTTCAGGACAACAGATTTGCACCTTGTCAGCTCGGGGATTCGGTTACTGGCCCAATGCTCTAACCACTAGGCTACCTGATACATACATTACATTACATTACATTACATTACATACATACATACATACATACATACAATAGTACTTAATTAATACAAACATACAGTTGAAGTCGGAAGTTTACATACACTTAGGTTAGAGTCATTGAAACTCATTTTTCAACCACTCCACAAATTTCTTGTTAAACAGAATTTTTACTAGGATTAAATGTCAGGAATTGGGAAAAACTGAGTTTAAATGTATTTGGCTACGGTGTATGTAAACTTCCAACTTCAACTGTACCTTCCTAATACAGGTACATGTCTAGTGGTTCCTATAAAT
Organism: Oncorhynchus nerka; assembly: GCF_034236695.1. NCBI lineage: Eukaryota > Metazoa > Chordata > Actinopteri > Salmoniformes > Salmonidae > Oncorhynchus > Oncorhynchus nerka. The sequence goes on along the minus strand of NC_088410.1, from coordinate 22,129,750 downwards.
GATGAACTAATGTGCATGTCCAATAGCCTTCACAGGACCAGGCTAATGGCGCCTATAAATGATTAACTAATGTGCATGTCCAATAGCCTTCACAAGACCAGGCTAATGGCGCCTATAAATGATGATTAACTAATAATGATGTCCAATAGTCCAATATCCTTCACAAGACCAGGCTAATGGCGCCTATAAATGATTAACTAATGTGCATGTCCAATAGCCTTCACAAGACCAGGCTAATGGCGCCTATAAATGATGATTAACTAATGTGCATGTCCAATAGCTTTCACAAGACCAGGCTAATGGCGCCTATAAATGATTAACTAATGTGCATGTCCAATAGCCTTCACAAGACCAGGCTAATGGCGCCTATAAATGATTAACTAATGTGCATGTCCAATAGCCTTCACAAGACCGGGCTAATGGTGCCTATAAATTATTAACTAATGTGCATGTCCAATAGCCTTCACAGGACCAGGCTAATGGCGCCTATAAATGATTAACTAATGTGCATGTCCAATAGCCTTCACAAGACCAGGCTAATGGCGCCTATAAATGATGATTAACTAATGTGCATGTCCAATAGCTTTCACAAGACCAGGCTAATGGCGCCTATAAATGATTAACTAATGTGCATGTCCAATAGCCTTCACAAGACCAGGCTAATGGCGCCTATAAATGATTAACTGATGTGCATGTCCAATAGCCATCACAAGACCAGGCATGACCCAGAATGGTTAAGCCTGTATTGACTCAGCTTGAACATAAACATTGGTTCTGCTTACACATATACTAATGGTTAACCCTATATCGATTCTGCTTACTACTTCTAAGAAAACAGTATAGGTACTGGAAAATCCCCAACACGAGCACTCCTGTCAGCTAGCTAGCTACAGTTACCCATAGCTGGCTAGCTACAGTTACCCATAGCTAGCTACAGTTACCCATAGCTGGCTAGCTAGTTTTATAATTTATTCCAAAACATTTCAGAATTGCACCCCTCACTACAAAACTAAGGCAATTTGCCAACACTAAGAAATATTTTTATAATTGCAAGCTAGCATCATATGTTTTTTTACTGACATACCGAAATGCTCGTTGTTGATTAAATTTGACACTTAGCGGCCACCTGAGTTTGACAATGTGACTACAGTTTGTATTGAATTGTGGGTCATATCAACTCCGCAAGTGACCAAAGTTGTTCACGCTAAATCGAGGGCCAACGTTGGGATTTGGACCTCCCTTAAAATGGCAATCAAACTGCATCCGGTTATGACGGGGGTACAACAGAGGGAAAAACAACGTGTTTGGACTGCAGCCATTTATTTTCTTTGTTAGAACGGCCACTTGAATATCTGGTCAAATAATGGCTCATGGTGTAAGAAATCAGTGAAGGAATGGGAATATGTGAACACTTCGGGAGGAAGGAGAGAATTAGGTCAGTCACAGATTCCTAAACATAAGTGTCAATGCAACAGTTTCCTAATGTGACGGGTAGCATCTGGTCTGTAGAAAGAGTTCTACATGGAACCCTAAAGAGTTCTAGCTGGAACCAAAGAGGTTCTACCTGAAACTCAAAAGGGTTCTCCTATGGGAACAGCTGAAGGAACCTTTAAGGTTCTAAATAGCACCTTTTTCCCAAAGTGTGTAGTGTTGTTACGCCCACTCCTCTACAACACTTCAACCGTCCAAATAAATGTCATGGAGCATCACCATGGCGATGATGATTTGTGAGACGTCATTGGGTCGACAATCCACAATAGCGACTTAATGACATTTGGAGTCCCTGACATCATTTGTTTGGCTTCTAACTGTTAGAGAGGATGGCTGCATCTGGAATGTCACCAGACAGTATATAGGTAATAGGATGCCATTTCAGACAGACTATGTGTAGGTCTGTTCTAGTCTGGTGGATGGATGGTGTAATAGATTGGTCCTGAAGGTCTGTTCTAGTCTGGTGGATGGATGGTGTAATAGAGTAGCGTTCTAAAGTACAGCATCTCAGTGCAAGAGTCATCACTGATGGAAGACAAGACTAAATGAAAAGTGGATCGGCGATGGCTAGAAGGTCGGTGCCAGAGTCATCACTGTCGTCCCTGGTTTGAATCCAGCCGGCCGAGTCCCATAGAGTGGCACACAATTGGCCCAGCATCGTCCAGGTTTTGACTTGCCTAGTTAAATACAGGTTAAAAATATATATTTTTGAACATCGTAATCTGCCTAGATACAATTATCGCTTACCTGATTGGTTATGTTACCCTTTCTATGAGCTTATAATATAAACAGTGAAGTTGTAAGAAAAATAAAGGTTAAGGAAAAAAATTCAACAAATAATGAAGGAGTAGCAGTAAAATAGCATTAGTGAGGGTATATACAGGGGGTACCGGTACAGAGAATAAATCTGCGGGGGCACCGGTTAGTCGAGGTTATTGAGGTAATATGTACATGTAGGTAGAGGTAAAGTGACTATGCATAGATAATAAACAGAGTAGCAGCAGTGTAAAGGGGGTCAATAGTCTGGGTAGCCTTTTGATTAGCTGTTCACGAGTCTTGTGGCTTGGGGGTAGAAGCTGTTAAAAAGCCTTTTGGACCTAGACTTGGCGCTCCGGTACCGCTTGCCGTGCGGTAGCAGAGAAAACAGTCTAAGACTAGGGTAGCTGGAGTCTTTGACCATTTTTAGGGCCTTCCTCTGACACCACCTGGTATAGAGGTCCTGGATGGCAGGAAGCTTGGACCCAGTGACTGGACTGTACGCACTACCCTCTGTAGGGCCTTGAGGTCGGAGGCCGATGGTGCAGCTATAGAACATTTTGAGGTTCAGAGGACCCATGCCGAATCTTTTCAGTCTGCTGAGGGGGAATAAGATTTAAAGATGTTTGAAGTGTATACAGTTTACACAACTTCCAATTGGAAAAAGGGCGTTACAATGAATGTCATATTGGATGGAAAGGATTTGGACATGCAATTAGACACAGAGGCCGCTGTCTCTCTGGTCTTGGAAATGTGTTACCATGATGCTCTGAGTCACCTGCCATTAAGGACAACGCAGTGAGACAATTCCTTTGCTAGGTGAGAACGTTCCTTTGTGAGGTGAGAACATTCCTTTGTGAGGTGAGAACATTCCTTTGTGAGGTGAGAACATTCCTTTGTGAGGTGAGAACATTCCTTTGTGAGGTGAGAACATTCCTTTACGAAGTGATAATCGACAGCCATTCAAAGTGGTTGGAAGTTTTTCACATAACTTCAATGACATCAACAAACTTCATCAAAAACCTTTGAAGGCTGTTTGCAGTCTATGGATTGTGCAAATAAATTGTCTCTGATAATGGACTCCAGTTGGTCTCTTCTGATTTCAAACAATTCCTACAAAACAACAGAATCAAACAGACCCTTGTTCCTGCTTTACCATCCTGACTCGAATGGCGCAGCAGAAAGGTCAGTCGAGATCCTCAAGCGAGCTCTGAAAAAAAACGTATTGGAGGACAACAGACAATCTACTGTCTTTCTCAAGCATCGCTGAGCCAATGTTCCGCAGGACCCCCCACAGAGTCACATGTCAGACCCCTGCATATATTTTTGTTTAAAAAGGGATGATTTAACTCAAAATAAATTATATTGATTTTACTAAAAACCGAAACAATTACAATGTTAATTGCATGATGTGTATGAAGGGCCCGATTTAGACTTGAGATATGTTGACGTAACATGGAGTTTAGTCAATAAAACATGGACATTATGCAATATTTTGGGACCTAATGACACCCCATCCCGTGAACGGGACCGTTGTCATCATCTGACACTAATTAGCATAACGCAACGGACATAAATCTTCCTAGAAAATATTCCTATTCATGAAAATCACAAGTGAAATATATTGGAACACAGCTTAGCCTTTTGTTAATCACCCTGTCATCTCAGCTTTTCAATGCTTTACAGCCAAAGCTAGCAAGCATTTGTGTAAGTTTATCGATAGCCTAGCATAGCATTATGCCTTGCTAGCAGCAGGCAACCTTGTCACGAAAATCAGAAAAGCAATCAAATTAAATAATTTACCTTTGATGAACTTCGGATGTTTTCATTCACGAGACTCCCAGGTAGATAGCCAAAGTTCATTTTTTTTGTAGGCGAAATAGCTCCGTTTGTTCTTCACGTTTGGCTGAGAAATCGACCGGAAATTGCAGTCATGACAACCCTGAAAAATATTCCAAATTAGCTCCATAATATCGACAGAAACATGGCAAACGTTGTTTAGAATCAATCCTCAAGGTGTTTTTCAAATATCTATTCGATAATATATCCACCGGGACAATTGGTTTCTCAGTAGAAGCGATTGGAATACTGGCTACCTCTGTACTTTACGCAAGATTTTCTGCGGGAGCATCATGTGACCACTTGCACAATGTAGCCCCCTACCAGTATTCCTCAACATAAATCCCTAAAAACTACGTCACAATGCTGTAGACACCTTGGGGAATATGTAGAAAGTGTAAGCCGTTTCAAAATATGGGGCACTCCGGATTGGATTTTTCTCAGGCTTTCGCCTGCAACATCAGTTCTGTAATACTCACAGACAATATCTTTACAGTTTTGGAAAGGTTAGAGTGTTTTCTATCCAAAGCGCTCAATTATATGCATATTTGAGCATCTTGTCCTGACAAAATATCCCGTTTAAAACGGGAACGTTTTTTTCTTCCAAAAATGAAAATACTGCCCTTAGAGTCTCAACAGGTTTTAAGTCGATGTTAAGTTCTCAAGTCTGAATAGGGTCCGAAGTGTGGGTGTATAGTCTTGTACATTAATGAAGTTACAGAAATTATTTCCCAGTTTGTTGTGCCATGACCCATGACACTTTACTACATTATGGGCAGCAGTTTCCTCTCGCTAAAACACACACAAAGAGCTAAAATAATACCTGTGTAATGACGAGTTTGGTATTTTATCTTGTTCCCTTTCAGATATACCAAGCAAAGCTTTTAGCCACAGCTCAGTCTCAAGCCATGAGCCTGCGACCCATGTAGAAATTGTCCAAGACCTTTATTATATATACTATATATATTATATCAAACCCTATAGTCGCCTCTATAGTATATTAAACCCTATAGTATACTATATTAAACCCTACAGTAGACCCTATAGTAAATGCTATGGAGGTTGGCTTAAGTGTTATTAACATTAAAATGTAAGTGCAGTATGCCCGTCTATAATGCAACTTTGACTGAATCTTTTTGTGTTCAGAGTGCATCCAAAATGGCACCTATTCCCCACATCGTGCACTAGAGGGAACAAGGTACCATTTGGAACATTTCTACATCTGGTGAAATGTCTAATTGTTCTGTTGTAGTATCACAGACAGATATTTCACCGGATGTAGAAATGTGAAGCATCCGCTTGGCGTTTCCAAATATGGTAGTGAGAGGAAGCCCATCCTGAATTTAGGTCTTGTTGTGTTCAGGTCTGTTGATTGTGGTCTTTTTGGTTCTGGGTTTGTTGATTGTGGTATATAGTACAGAGGGGTCCTCCCAAGCTTCTTGTGCCGGAGGTCTGTTATTTATTTTTATTGAACCTTTATTTAACTAGGCAAGTCAGTTAAGAACAAATTCTTATTTACAATGACGGCCTACCCCGGACGACACTGGGCAATTGTGCGCCGCTCTATGGGACTCCCAATGACGGCCGGATGTGATAGCCTGGAAGAAAGGAGATGCAACATGTCATCATCAATCTTCACTTCTGGGGTCTCATTTTAAGTAATCATGTAGATGTTAATACATTTAAACAAACAACTGATTGTCTGCATAACATAGAAGTGTTGTATGCATTCCTACCTGTCAAGCAAAAGTACCATCTAATTAAAAGATTATCTGAGATGTAATGGATTGACTTGTTCACCAGGTGGCAGCACTGGGGCGGTTGATTTCACATCATACTGGACATTGTCATCCTCTTTCTTGGGTTGGTGCAGTTGGACAGGGGAGTAGAGGCACTTCCTGGTTATTAAGAGAGGTGGACATTGGTGTAGTGAACGTCATCCTGCTCATCTGTGCTGCAGTAGGGGCCATGGCCATGCCTGAGACGTTGTCATAAACTGGACTGAGTCTCCCTGGAGGAGAAAAGACAGATCAACATACCTTGGGACTATTCCATTGGTTCCACTGTGCCAGGCAAGATTAATCAAGCACCGATAAAAACAAATCTGAAAGAAAATAAATACATTTGGACTTCAACTCACCTGTCCATTCCCTGCTGTGCCCCGTGTCAGATTGAGGCTTTCTTCATGTTTTTTACACAAATTAATGAATCAGTCATTGAATAACAATCAAGATGATAAAGTGAAAGATAAGTCTTTAGAAAAATAGTCACCTGAACCACATGAAGCCAGAGAGACAGAGGATGAGAACAACATTTCCTAGAGCTGCATTCTTCAGTATGGCCCATCAGCTGCACTAAAACATGGGTAATGGTTTGACAATAAATGTCTAGATCTTTTTGGAGCAAACTTATTCCAGAATAAGTACCTCTGGTACATATAAAAAAAACACACAAAAAATTAAGTGAAAAGCAGATGTTGTTGAGCAGATAATGGATTTAATATATTGATCTACTGAATACACACCTAGTATTGTTGAAACATTATATATTAAACAATTATTTAATGGATAATATGAGTTATTTAAATAAGATACACCTCTGAACACCCCAACCCACCTCAACATCCCCCTCTACACACAACCGGTTCCCTATGACATTGTCCATGATGACATTAAGCCATTTAGATCAAAATGAGAATACATGGACAGGGGACCTGATCCTAGATCAGCACTCCTACTCCAACACACTTGATACATATGGATCCAGAGCTGCATATTATACTATACATGTTACCATGGTATTCAGACTTAGTAACTGTTAGAGAATGGGAGTTGGATGATTATTTACAAGATGTTTTCTATGTAAACTTTATTTAGGGATCTGGAACCGGTGCCGGAGAGGAGGGAGATTAAAGAAAACATGTTTGTGCTTTGTGGTGGTTTTTCAGTGATGCTGAATGAGCAAAGCTCTTTCCACATAGACAGGAGTAAGGTTTCTCTCCAGTGTGTATTCGCTGGTGTGTTGCCAGATTGAAATCTAGAGCAAAACTCTTTCCACACTGATCACAGCTATAAGGCTTCTCTCCTGTGTGTATTCGTTGGTGTCTAGTCAGGTGTACTGATTGATTGAAGAGCTTCCCACACTGATCACAGCTATAAGGCTTCTCTCCCGTGTGTATGCGTTGGTGTGTAGTCAGATGGTCTGATTTCCTGAAGCGCATCCCACATTGATCACAGCTATAAGATTTCTCTCGAGTGTGTATGCATTGGTGTGTAGTCTGGGCTCCTAATTGATTGAAGTATTTCCCACAATCATAGCAGGGATAAGGGCTCTCCCCTGTATGAATTATCTGATGAGATTTTAAGGTTTTAGATGCAGCGAAACTCTTCCCACGCTGAGAGCAGTGGTACGGTTTCACACCGGTGTGAATCCGCTGGTGAAATATCAATTCCTTCTGTTTAGCAGAACTCTTCCCACAGTCAGAGCAGCAGTTGTGAGGTTTCTTCCCTGTACCTCTATGCTGGTGCTTCTTGAGGTGTTCTGGTCTGGAGAGACTCTTCTCTTTCTTGTCAGCATCATGATGTTGAGGCTCCCCAGATGATAAGCCCCTCTCACTGAGAGAGCAACGATTAGAGATGTCACCTGTGAAACAAAGACATTGAATAGTTAGGTTTTGTAAATATGGGTCCATTAACAGATGAGTCGTTCCATGAAATGAATGCCCTTTGCATTTCTCTGATCTTTTTCAAGAGAAATTGTGCACCAATATTGATTTTTAAATCTCTGTTATATTAAATAGAGCCCTTTAATACTGAACACATGGAGAATTTGACTAATCAGATTTTTATTATGAATAAAGACTTTCTAAAGTGACAAGTTTCTGCATTTTGACAAGTTCCTCCATCAACCCTGTGTCACCTCAACCCTGTGTCACCTCAATCCTGTGTCACCTCAACCCTGTGTCACCTCAACCCTGTGTCACCTCAACCCTGTGTCACCTCAACCCTATTTAACTTCTTAATATTTTAACCCAACTAATACAATAATTTCTCCAAGTTTTACCATCATTGAGTAAAGTTACAATTGCAGAATAATATGATTATTGTGAAGTCAATTAGTATAAGAGTTTGATTTGAACGTTGACATGCTTTGAAAGAACAATTTCCCAAATAATCCTGTTTACATGGACACATCTGAAATCAGGCTGCTCTGATGGGACTTTGCTGAAAATGGCCAATCAAAATAAATGTTCTACCACAGCATGTTATTTTTTTGAAGCATATTTAATTCTGAGTTATGACAAATTCAGTTTGTATGTGAAAACTATGTCTAAGATGCATACTTTGTTTTTCCTGAACTCACTGCACTCGGTCAAAAGAAGTTAGCTTGCGCTGCTTGTGTTAGCACATACACAGATTAAATACACCTCTATAACTCTGATTAAAGTGTTTACATGTCCTAATCAGTCTAAAGATGAAAAACACCTGGTTTTCAAAGGCGTATCCTTACTTCGGTTATGACCTTACACCAATTAAGATCAGCAGAGTAAGATGTTTACATGACTAATGTCATACTCGGTCTACTGCCAGTTTAATAGGAAATTATTAGTGTGCATGTAAAGCCCTAGTTATTTGGTTACTTTAACAGTCATTTCTGAACATGATTTATTTCATGTGATTAGTGAGTCTGTCCCTCATTTTAAAGTCTACCCTGTTACATGAACTGAACTCTTGTTTTAATATGGTGAAACTGTTCCTACATTTTTGTCGTAAAATGCTTTATGAAGTTGAACATGTGCTCTTTATGACAGAATGTTAAAATTAGTTTAAAAAAATGTTAACTTCTCAAAATTGGGTGGAACGACCATACTTTAATCAATATATAATTCATTGTTACAGAAGCAGACTGTAGTCTCATCCACACACCATGGTTCTTACTTAATGAAATCATATCTCCATGTTCTTCTTCTCCTCTCTCAGTTCCATTCTGCCCCGGTGTTTTCCTGCAATCAACCAGACCCAGCAGTAAAGCGGTCCCGGGAGACGTTTGACCTGGGGACTCCGGGAGTGTAGAGGGGAACGGAATAGTTTTGGCCTGTTGGACGCAATAAACATTTAACATAATTTATCAATAAACCAAATGTTGTATTAATTTAGTCTGAACCTCTGATTGATTTGGGTTAGGGTTAGAATAGAATATCTCCTTTTTCCTCAAATTTCCAATCGTTCACAACTTCCCACTAATCTAATAGTATTGGGTTGGTGGAGGAATGGGCTAGTTTCCACCATATATCTCATACCAGTCATTTCCTATCAAACAGCGAGGAAGAGGCAAAGAGAGAGGGGTAACTGGGCCCAAAATCTGGCTTCTGCCTTATTTGATCGAATGTCAATTTCTTAACGATTAGGTTGTTAGGAGTGTATTGATAAAAGTAAGACACTTTATATGGGAGTAGCGCCCGGTCGTCACTAGTAACCGCAAACAGTCAAACCACGCCCATTCTACCATTGATCTTATTAACAACACTTCTAACTTTATGCCTAATAATGGTCCCACCTGATCTTATTGTGAATTTTCCAGTACTTATGTGGCTATGATATATTTCAGAAGGAGCCAGCAAAACTAGTGCACTCTATATGTGCTCTGGGTCATTAGACATGCACCTGTCTGGGGGTTTGACACAGCTGGTTATTCCTGTAACTGTTATGACCAACCATGTACTGTTGCTATGGTTAAACCTCTTGGGTATTTTCCAGAATAGGGGTGTCCCTTTCAGAGGAGTTAGCAGGATTACATGTATGGTTATTCCTGTAGAGTGTAAGAGCGTCTGCTAAATGACTTAAATGTAAATGTAAATGGTCTGTTACTATGGTCCTACATGCATGAACCTGGCTTAAGGCGAGTGAAGGTCTATTTTTGTCTATTTCTGTGGCTCTACGTGTTCCATGCCCTAATATGAAGGCTATATGATAACAGTGGCTAAATGCCAGAGGGGATGAGCCATTAAGAGGAGTTACTGTGAGTGTGACCTGAGGACAAATATATAAAACGTATGTGCCAAGACTGGAAGACAGTTGAATTCATGAACCAACTCGGCTTTTATTATGAAGTAATAAGAAGTCTATTTGAACTCCCATGCTCCGGTATTTGTAAAATATGATTTACCGAATATTCCCACGACTATCTTGCCTCTCTTTCGATTGCCTTCCATATTTGAAGACTTTATTTTCTTAGAGCAGTCACTTGAGTATCTGGTCAAGTAATGGATAATGTGTTCGAAATCATTGAAGGAATGTGAACATGTGCACACTGGGAGGAAGGATAAATAATTCGGTCATAGTCACAGATTCCTAAACATTATATAGCAATAGGCTACTTGGTTGAAGAAAAAACAAATCCCAACAAGTTTTACCGTCATGTTTTTTTTTGTCCAGCAAGTTTTAAACCAAACACAGGAATGTGGAGTATCAAAGATGATGAAAACTAGGCCTAGACATTTTATACAACACAGTAGGCATATAATGTTAAAACCAGACTTACCCAATCCATCGTGGAAGCTATTGTTTCTTTGTATGATATGAAATGTTGTAGGCTACAGTACAGTTAGACTACGTTGTTGTAGTGTTCAGATAACGACTAAGGAGTTTCCGAGAGAAAATTCGATTCTCAAGGCTGCAAGTTATGCGCCCCTGGACCAGAGCAATCAAACATCTATTTAAATATCGTAATTAAAGTTAATAAAAATAAACGTCTCACGTAGCCTAATATTACTTCAGAAAGTTCTTATAAATGTCAAGTAATGTCAAGAAAACGTCCAACAACACCCCCTTTCACTAAGAATCCTGTTGTCTGCTATCGTTTACTTTTACCTGGCAGCCACTTGGAACACATGCGCAAGAGGGAGGATCTCAACAGGCCTCTCTCTCGTGAGGGAGTGTCTGGGAATTAAATGTTCCGGTCTTTCGCTGCTGCTGTAATGGCAGCTGCTGTTCACTACCAGCACTGATAGGACAAGGAGCTGTTTATGCAAGTCTTTGCAATGGATGCATCAAACCTAATTCACAAGTAATTATCCGGTCAAAAATAAACGTAAGTCCAGTGGTGGAAAAAGTACCCAATTGTCATACTTGACTAAAGTAAAGATACCATAATAGAAAATTAAGTGAAAGTCACCCAATAAAATTATACTTGAGTAAAAGTCTAAAAGTATTTGGTTTTAAATATACTTAAGTAACAAAAGTAAACATAATTACTCAAATATACTTTAGAATTAAAAGTAAAAGTAGGAATGATTAAAATGTCTTTAAACAAAGCAAACCAGGCGGCACAATTTTCTAGTTTTTTTAAAATTTAAGGACAGCCAGAGGAACACTCAGACATCATTTACAAACAAAGCATTTGTGTTTAATGAGTCCGCTAGATCAGAGGCAGTAAGGATGTCCAGGGATGTTCTCTTGATAAGTGTGTGAATTGAACCATTTTCGGTCCTACTAAGCATTCAACATGTGACAAGTACTTTTGTGATTCAGGGAAAATGTATGGAGTAAAAAGTACATCATTTTCTTTAGGAATTTAGTGGAGTAAAAGTAAAAGTTGTCAAATATAGTCAGCACTCGAATGCTAGCTAACGAACGGTCTGTGTGCTGACTACAGGTTTAACTAACATTAGTGTATTGTAACATTGACACTGTGTGCTGACTGCAGGTTTGGAGGCCACTCTACAAATGAACTCTATCCTGACACCTCTGGAGCAGTGCTGCTGGTATATCATGGTACATGATTAAACATTAAGGTGCAATAAGTTGTGTTATGAATACATATACTCATTTTCTTTACTCAATTACTTTCATTTTCTCGGCGGACGTCCATATGGTTTGAGATACAAACTTTCTGAAGTTCGCTTGGTAAGTCACTGGTAAGCATAATATCCTGCGTGGAAGTGTACTCACTCTCTGCGCGCAGTTGATCTGTATCTTCCGCCCCTGGTTTGTCTTGCTGACACAAACGTTATTTACTTTACACAACCTGCCCACTGGCTTGTACTACGTGTGTGTTGTGAATTGCTTTAACATGCTGCTCCCTGCGCCATGGCCTTGCTGGTTTGGCTGATCTTATGGCTTCCATTTGTGACAGGTGTGATAGTGGCATCCCCCTGGCGATCTGAATACCTCGTATGCGCTACCTGGGTTTCAGCCACGCGGAGAGGGCGGTGGAGCACCCTACTGGATGCCTGTTTTGTGTGGTGTTCTCAGCAATCACACCAGGCGCAGGCGTTGAGGCCATGCGCGAGTTGGTCGGCCAGGCTCGGGCTCAGGCTGGGGACGAGCTCCCTCCCTCAGGAGTGGTGTGCCAGTGAGCTGTTAGTCCCTCTACTGGGTCCAGTACCCCTCCCAGGAAGTGTGGCCAGAGCCACCGTAGGCAGTGCCCATCTGCTGCCAGGCCTGGACGGGGGCAGGAGTCGGACCGATGTTGCCACCTTGAGAGGGGGCATGCCCTGCGTCAGGAGGATGATTGTGTCGATGGCAACGACAGCTTTTACCTTTTGGCCAGTGATAGGCTGTTCCTGGAGGACGATGCTGGTACTCCTAACCACAGTGGGCAGAGCTACCAGGCTGACAGGCCATCAGAAGCCTTCAGCAGGGCTTCATCACGAAGCCTATTCACTCAGGTAGCCACTGCACTGGACATCAAACTGGTGGCCAGTGATGACTTTCCATCTGTACCCATCTCTACTGGTGGCCAGTGATGACTTTCCATCTGTCCCCATCTCTGCTGAGTTCTGCAAGGCCTTGCAGGAGAGTTGGGTCTCTGCCAGAGGTTTCTCTGACTCACAGCAGAGACTGGACCATGGAGTTATGTTGCGGGCGTGGTGTCACTCGGCCTCCGGGATTATCCGACCATGGACACCATGATAGCTGCCATGGTCCTCCCTGACCAGGAGATTATCGAGCGGAACCTGCGACTGAAGCCGGGACCCCCAGGGTCTTTGATGCGGACTTGTAAGCCACATATGGGTCCCTCTGCCGTCTTGGCCGCCTTACCAACGCGGCTATGCTACTGAGGTCATGCGGGGTGCAGTATGTCCTCCAATACCTGCAGTCTCGCGGGGAGGCTTGGCAGCCTCTGCACTGAGGGTATTTGGCCTTTATATCTGCCTGCCATGTGGGGTGGATAGACAGGCCAGTGGGCGCCATCCCTTGGTCTCCAGGTTTATGAAGGGGGTTCGTCGCCTCAATGGCGAGCTGGGATCTGGATGTGGTCTTGGCAGCTTTGGCAAAGTCGTCTTTCGAACCATTGGAGTCTGCCTCCCTGGAACACCTCTCTATGAAGGTGGCTTTCAATTAAGCAACTTCCATGAAGAGGGTGGGTGAGCTCCATGAAGAGGGTGGGTGAGCTCCATGAAGAGGGTGGGTGAGCTCCATGAAGAGGGTGGGTGAGCTCCATGAAGAGGGTGGGTGAGCTCCATGAAGAGGGTGGATGAGCTCCATGAAGAGGGTGGGTGAGCTCCATGAAGAGGGTGGGTGAGCTCCATGAAGAGGGTGGGTGAGCTCCATGAAGAGGGTGGGTGAGCTCCATGGAGACGGTGGGTGAGCTCCATGAAGAGGGTGGGTGAGCTCCATGTAGAGGGTGGGTGTGAGCTCCATGAAGAGGGTGGGTGAGCTCCATGAAGAGGGTGGGTGGCTCCATGAAGAGGGTGAGCTCCATGAAGAGGGTGGGTGAGCTCCATGAAAGAGGGTGGGTGAGCTCCATGAGGGTGGGTGAGCTCCATGAAGAGGGTGGGTGAGCTCCATGAAGAGGGTGGGTGAGCTCCATGAAGAGGGTGGGTGAGCTCCATGAAGAGGGTGGGTGAGCTCCATGAAGAGGGTGGGTGAGCTCCATGAAGAGGGTGGGTGAGCTCCATGAAGAGGGTGGGTGAGCTCCATGAAGAGGGTGGGTGAGCTCCATGAAGAGGGTGGGTGAGCTCCATGAAGAGGGTGGGTGAGCTCCATGAAGAGGGTGGGTGAGCTCCATGTAGAGGGTGGGTGAGCTCCATGAAGAGGGTGGGTGCTCCATGAAGAGGGTGGTGAGCTCCATGAAGAGGGTGGGTGAGCTCCATGTAGAGGGTGGGTGAGCTCCATGAAGAGGGTGGGTGAGCTCCATGAAGAGGGTGGGTGAGCTCCATGAAGAGGGTGGGTGAGCTCCATGTAGAGGGTGGGTGAGCTCCATGCTCTTTCAGTATGTTCTGAGTGCTACCGGATGGACCCCGGTGGGAGGAGTATATCTCTTCCCAACTCTTCATTCCTCCCGAAAGTTCTGTCAGACCGGCATGTGAGCATCCCTTTTATCCTGTCTGCTTACGACCCCCCGGGAGTGGCGGAAGAGTCTAGGAAAGTAAATGCACAAAGTAGATGTCCTAACCGACTTTCCAAAACTATAGTTTGTTAACAAGAAATTTGTGGAGTGGTTGAAAAACGATTTTATGTATATTTTCGACTTCAACTGTACTTTGTGCATGACACAAGTAATTTCAATTGTTTACAGACAAATTATTTCACTCATAATTCACTATATCACAATGCCAGTGGGTCAGAAGTTTACATACACTAAGTTGACTGTGCCTTTAAACAGCTTGGAAAATTCCAGAAAATTATGTCATGGCTTTAGAAGCTTCTGATAGGTTACTTGACATCATTTGAGTCAATTGGAGGTGTACCTGTGGATGTACCTTCAAACTCAGTGCCTCTTTGCTTGACATCATGGAAAAATCTAAAGAAATCAGCCAAGACCTCAGGAAAAAAAATTGTATACCTCCACAAGTCTGGTTCATCCTTGGGAGCAATTTCCAAACGCCTGAAGGTACCACGTTCATCTGTACCAACAATAGTACGCAACTATAAACTTGGGACCGCGCAGCTGTCATACCGTTCAGGAAGGAGACGCGCTCTGTCTCCTAGCAATGAACATACTGTGGTGCGAAAAGTGCAAATCAATCCCAGAACAACAGCAAAGAACCTTGTGAAGATGCTGGAGGAAACATGTACAAAAGTATCTATATCCACAGTAAAACGAGTCCTATATCGACATAACCTGAAAGGTCACTCAGCAAGGAAGAAGCCACTGCTCCAAAACCGCCATAAAAAAACAGACTACGGTTCAAAACTGCACATGGGGACAAAAATCATACTTTTTTGAGAATGTCCTCTGGTCTGATGAAACAAAAATAGAACTGTCGGCCATAATGACCATCGTTTTGTTTTGAGGAAAAAGGGGGAAGCTTGCAAGCCGAAGAACACCATCCCAAACTGTGAAGCACATGGGAGGCAGCATCATGTTGTGGGGGTGCTTTGCTGCAGGAGGGACTGGTGCACTTCACAAAATAGCTTACATCATGAGGAGGAAAATTATGTGGATATATTGAAGCAACATCTCAAAACACCAGTCAGGAAGTTAAAGCTTGGTTGCATATGGGTCTTTCAAATGAACAATGACCCCACGCATACTTTCAAAGTCGTGGCAAAATGGCTTACGGACAACAAAGTCAAGGTATTGGAGTGGCCATTACAAAGCCCTGAACTGAAATGAAAAAGCGTGTGTGAGCAAGGAGGCCTACAAACCTGACTCAGTTACACCAGCTCTGTCAGGAGGAATGGGAGAGAATTCACCCAACTTATTGTGGGAAGCTTGTGGAATGCTAGCGGGACACCTACGACAACATCCAGTGAAACTACAGTGTCAAATTTAAAATACAAAAGTCGTAATATTATACATTCATGAAAATACAAGTGTGTTACACCATTCTTTAGCTTAGAATCTTGGTAATCGAACTGCGTTGTCCTATTTACAATAGGCTTTAAGGCGAAAGCATAGCATTCGATTATCTGAGGACAGCGACCATGTTTTTCAAACCAGCACAGGCGTCACAAAATCACAAATAGCGATAAAATATATCACTTACCTTTGAAGATCTTCCTCTGTTTGCAATCCCAAGGATCCCAACTACACAATGAATGGTCGTTTTGTTCGATAAAGTCCTTCTTTATATCCCAAAAAGTCTGTTTAGTTGGCACCATTGATTTCAGTAATCCACTCGTTCAACATGCAGACAAAGGAATCCAAAAAGTTATCGGTAAACTTCATCCAAACAAGTTAAGCGTTTCTATTCAAACCCGAGGTACCATAATATGTAAATAAACGATCATATTTAAGACAGAAAGTAGTATGTTCAATATGGAAGATAAATAACAAAGAGCACGCCCTCATTCGTGCGCGCCACAAGCCTACTTTCTTAATGAGGAAAACATTGGATTTTTTATTTATTTAACTCGCCAAGTCAGTTAAGAACCTGTTGAGGTTCAGTGTTCCTATTTTGGAACTCCCCCTCCCACGTTCAGCTGGAATGTGGCGCATGGAACGCAAAAAATATTCTTAAAAATATTTAACCTCCACACATTAACAAGTCCAATAGCTCAAATGAAAGATAAACACCTTGTTTATCTACCCAGCAAGTCAGATTTCTAAAATGTTTTACGGCGAAAACATAGCACATATTTATGTCAAACCACCACCGAAGACACAGCTAATTTGCATAGCCAAGTTGAACAAAATATGCAATCAACAAACGCAGGATTAAAAGAAAAATAATTTCACTAACCTTTTGAAATCTTCATCAGATGACAGTAATATAACATGTTACACAGTACATTTATGTTTTTTTCAATAATATGCTATATATATCCATAAATCTCTGTTTACAATGACGCATTGTTCAAAAAATGCTACTCAAATGTCCTGAGAAATGACGATAGCTCCGGCAGATAACGTCAGCTAACAAGCAATACACATCATAAACTTTGACTAAATATGCATGTTCTACATATGTATAGGAAGATACACTTCTTCTAAATGCAATCGCTGTGTTACATTTATTTTTAACGTTACAGAATTCGTTCAATGGGCTATAATATGACTCTATCTTGGAGTCCACAGAAACCCAAATTTACCACATAAATATTCCCTTACCTTTGATGTTCTTCCATCAGAAGACCTGGAAGGAATTATACTTACCAAAAATAGCGTTTAGTTTTGAAGTCTGTGTCTTTCGGTTATCAAACACGACATATTTCGGTTGAAATGCAGCCAAAAGTCAAGTGGATGCGCACCAAAACGTCAAAATTACATATTATATGTCGACTAAACTTGTCAAACTATGTTCAGAATCAAGCTTTAGCATGTTATAAAGGTGCACAACAATCCTGAGGACGAACAGAAACACACGCATAATTTAACCTCTTCAGTCGACCCTCTACTTTTTTGAACATTTTGTTAAAAATCGCGCAACATTTCAGCGCCCTGCTACTCATGCCAGGAATATAGTATATGCATTTGCTTAGTCTGTGTGGATAGAAAACACTCAGACATTTAAAAAACTGGTTAAATCACTGCTGTGGCTTTACCAGAACGGCATTTACATCGAAAAGCACAGGAAAAACTGATCACTGAAAATGGGGAAAATATATCCATGCGCTACTTGAACCCATTGATAAACGTGAACCACAATTAATTGACTGAGGTTGCAGTACCTACAGCTTCCACAGGGTGTCTAGAGTCTTGTCATTTCCCTTCGAGTTTTTTCTTGGTCAAACACATACAGGACACCGTATCTAATCCGGTCTAGGACCGGATATTTTCGTTGAGTTTCTAGCCGGACATTTTTCCAGACGGACAGCTAATGATCTTTACATCGCCTCCTGATGAATTTTATCGCTTATTAACGTTTACTAATACCTAAAGTTGCATTACAAACGTATTTCGAAGTGTTTTGTGAAAGTTTATCGTCGACTTTTTGAATTTTAAAAAATGACGTTACGTTTTGAAACAATGTTTTTTTCGTTTATCACACAGTCTACATATAACGATATCTAGGCTTTATATGGACCGATTTAATCGAAATAAAGACCCAAATAGTGTTTATGGGACATCTAGGAGTGCCAACAAAGAAGATGGTGAAAGGTAATGAATGTTTTCTATTTTATTGTGCGGTTTGTGTAACGCCGAAATGCTAATTATTTTGTTTACGTCCCCTGTGGGTCTTTTGGGGTGTTGCATGCTATCAGATAATAGCTTCTCATGCTTTCGCCGAAAAGCATTTTAAAAATCTGACTTGTTGCCTGGATTCACAACGAGTGTAGCTTTAATTCGATACCCTGCATGTGTATTTTAATGAACTTTTGAGTTTTAACTAATACTATTAGCATTTAGCGTAGCGCATTTGCATTTCCAGAGCTCTAGTTGGGACGCAAGCGTCTGTTCGGACTGTTCCCAGATCCGTAGCTGGTTGGGAAGGGTGGGGGCGATGACGTCAAAGTTGGGCCAACTTTTATGATGACAAGAGAGAGTTTGGGAGAATGGCTGCCCTGAGAGTTCTGCTTTACATACAGACATAATTTAAACGGTTTTAGAAGCTTTAGAGTGTTTTCTATTCAATAATTATTATTATATGCATATATTAGCAATTTTGGACAGATTTTTTTTCTGTTTACTATGGGCACGCAATTCCTCCAAAGGGGGCAGTAGTCAGCCCTATCTTTAACAGGTTTTCAGAACAAATTCTTATTTTCAATGATGGCCTAGGAACAGTGGGTTAACTGCCTGTTCAGGGGCAGAACAACAGATTTGTACCTTGTCAGCTCAGGGGTTTGAACTTGCAACCTTCCGGTTACTAGTCCAACGCTCTAACCACTAGACTACGCTACTTTTTTTGTTTTTCATAAAACAAGCCTGAAACTAAAGACTGTTGACATCTTGTGGAAACCATAAGTACTTTTTTTTGTATAGTCAATAGCCTAACATTGGAATGGCCTATGAGCTCCAAAAAAACACACATTTCCTCTGGTTTTTGCCTACCATATCAGTTATGTTATTCTTGCAGACATTATTTTAACAGTTTTAGAAACTAGGGTAGCTAGTGGTTAGAGCGTTGGACTAGTAACCGAAAGGTTGCAAGTTCGAATCCCTGAGCTGACAAGGTACAAATCTGTCGTTCTGCCCCTGAACAGGCAGTTAACCCACTGTTCCTAGGCCGTAATTGAAAATAATTATGTGTTCTTAACTGACTTGCCTAGTAAAATAAAGGTCAAATAAAAAATAAAATAAATAAATAAAAATACAACCAATTATATGCATATCCTAGCTTCTGGGCCTGAGTAACAGGCAGTTTACTTTGGGATCATCAGCCAGGCAGAAATTCAGGATAGCGCCCCTTAGCCTGAAGAGGTTAATTAAGTACAACAAAGTCAAGGTATTGGAGTGGCCATCACAAAGCCGTGACCTCAATCCTATACAAAATTTGTTGGCAGAAATGAAAAAGTGTGTGCGAGCAAGGAGGCCTACAAACCTGACTCAGTTACACCAGCACTGTCAAGAGGAATGGGACAAAATTCAGCCATCTTATTGTGGGAAGCTTGTGGAAGGCTACCCGAAACGTTTGACCCAAGTTAAACAATTTAAAGGCAATGGTACCAAATACTAATTGAGTGTATGTAAACTTCTGACCCACTGGGAATGTGATGAAAGAAATAAAAGCTGAAATAAATCACTCTACTATTATTCTGATATTTCACATTCTTTAAAACAAAGTGGTGATCCTAACTGAGAAGACAGTGAATATTTACTAGGATTAAATGTCAGGAATTGTGAAAAACTGAGTTTAAATGTAGTTGGCTAAGGTGTATGTAAACTTCCAACTTCAACTGTACCAACCGGAAGCCAAGGATTACAGGCAACATCCGCATCGAGCTAAAGGCTAGAGCTGCAGCTTTCAAGGAGCGGGACTCTAATCCGGACGCTTATAAGAAATCCCGCTATGCCCTCAGACGAACCATCAAACATGCACAGTGTCAATACAGTTACAACCACATTATGGTATCTTTGTTTGTATACACTTCTCAATTATGAGGTTTGCATCTGAATGTTGTATAAAATAAATTATAAAGTATAACAATAATTTTGAGAAGACGTAATGTGATGTTAGCCTTCTAAACGAGAGGATTGTTTTCATATGAAGGCTTAACCAAGTCATTGGACACGCCCTCGTGAGCACAGACATTATACCCAAACATCATGGAACGCATTTTCCCGTGGTGCCCTGACTTCCTAGTTAATTACTGTTTACGTGATTAGTTTAATCAGGTAATACTTGCACATGGAGAAATTATTTGATATAACAGTCTTCACATTAATGAAAGATAGTTATGTCGTAACTTTGGCTGACTATCATGGTCCAAACACACCAAGACAGTCGTGAAGAGGACCCGACAAAACCTTTTCCCTCCCAGGAGACTGAAAAGATTTGGCATGGGTCCCCAGATCCTCAAAAAGTTCTGCAGCTACACCATGGAAAGCATCCTGACCAGTTGCATCACCGCCTGGTATGGCAACTGCTCTGCATCTGACCGTAAGGCGCTACAGAGGGTAGTGCGTACAGCCCAGTACATCACTGGGGCCAAGCTTCCTGCCATCCAGGACCTACAGTGGGGAGAACAAGTATTTGATACACTGCCGATTTTGCAGGTTTTCCTACTTACAAAGCATGTAGAGGTCTGTAATTTGTATCATAGGTACACTTCAACAGTGAGAGACAGAATCTAAAACAAAAATCCAGAAAATCACATTGTATGATTTGTAAGTAATTCATTTGCATTTTATTGCATGACATAAGTATTTGATACATCAGAAAAGCAGAACTTAATATTTGGTACAGAAACCTTTGTTTGCAATTACAGAGCTCATACGTTTCCTGTAGTTCTTGACCAGGTTTTCACACACTGCAGCAGAGATTTTTTTGCCCACTCCTCCATACAGACCTTCTCCAGATCCTTCAGGTTTCGGGGCTGTCGCTGGGCAATACGGACTTTCAGCTCCCTCCAAAGATTTTCTATTGGGTTCAGGTCTGGAGACTGGCTAGGCCACTCCAGGACCTTGAGATGCTTCTTACGGAGCCACTCCTTAGTTGCCCTGGCCGTGTGTTTCGGGTCGTTGTCATGCTGGAAGACCCAGCCACGACCCATCTTCAATGCTCTTACTGAGGGAAGGAGATTGTTGGCCAAGATCTTGCGATACATGACCCCATCCATCCACCCCTCAATACAGTGCAGTCGTCCCCTTTGCAGAAAAGCATCCTTAAAGAATGATGTTTCCACATGATAACACAACTTATTGCGCCTTAATGTTTAATCATGTACCATGTTATACCGGCAGCACTGCTCCAGTGGTGTCAGGATAGACGCATCACCGAGGGCAAACTACTTGCCCTCCAGGACACCTACACCACCCGATGTCACAGGAAGGCCATAAAGATCATCAAGGACAACAACCACCCGAGCCACTGCCTGTTCACCCCGCTATCATCCAGAGGGCGAGGTCAGTACAGGTGCATCAAAGCAGGGACCGAGAGACTGAAAAACAGCTACTATCTCAAGGCCGTCAGACTGTTAAACAGCCACCACTAACATTGAGTGGCTGCTGCCAACACACTGACTCAACTCCAGCCACTTTAATAATGGGAATTGATGGAAATTGATGTAAAATATATCACTAGCCACTTTAAACAATGCTACTTAATATAATGTTTACATTCCCTACATTATTCATCTCATATGTATATGTATATACTGTACTCTATATCATCTACTGCATCTTTATGTAATGCATGTATCACTAGCCACTTTAAACTATGCCACTTTGTTTACATACCCTACATTACTCATCTCATATGTATATACTGTACTCGATACCATCTACTGCATCTTGCCTATGCCGTTCTGTACCATCACTCATTCATATATCTTTATGTACATATTCTTTATCCCTTTACACTTGTGTGTATAAGGTAGTAGTTTTGGAATTGTTAGGTTAGATTACTCATTGGTTATTACTGCACTGTCGGAACTAGAAGCACAAGCATTTCGCTACACTCGCATTAACATCTGCTAACCATGTGTATGTGACAAATAAATTTGATTTGATTTAGAGGGTTCATCTGTGGAGTGGCCTCCAAACCTGTAGTCCACACACAGTGTCAATGTTACAATAAACTAACGTTTGTTAAACCTGTAGTCAGCACACAGACAATGTTAATGTTACAATCAAATAATGTTAGTTAAACCTGTAGTCAGCACACAGACCGTTCGTTAGCTAGCATTCGAGGTCTGACTGTTCTCAAATATTTTTGCAGTGTAAAAATAAAATGTTGTTAATTCGTGTAGTCTGACTACTGCAGCAGGCTACTGCTTGTCCATTTGCTTGCTAACAACATGTTATGGGATTTTCATGAATAATGACTAAATTATGTATACATTTAGCTTAGAATTATAACTAAACAGAGTACTACTCTGTTAATGTATGAATCTTATTATAATCATAATACTGAATATTAGGTGTGTAGTTTTAGTCAAGAATTAGAACAAGGACTTTCTGTTCCTTGTTAGAAACGAGCAGAGCTATCGTCAGACCGGCTGGAATACTGTGTTCCTTACTGGACATTCTGTCCCTACCCAGGGAGAGAGCTTGGGCTTGTAGTAGATTGTCTGCCACCTTTTAAACAATGTGAGAAGGCTTGTGAACTATATTGCCATTGTATCTGAGAGGAGGAGGGACATTTATGATGAAATGTGAGGTATATAAACCAATGTACATGGTATTATGACCAGAGCTCTCGGGAATAAACGCTACTGATTAATTTTGAGGCTGATCTTTGTCTATTTTATGCAAATAAGAACCTTACAAATTCTTAGAAACAGACAAAGTGTTTTGCTTTGTTACAATTTAATTGGTTAATGAACATATAGGAATTCAATTCCTCTAACACAACAAGAAACCCAGATGAGGGCAACGTGAAAGCATCCAGGCAGCAGCGATGAGATTGTCATTAGTTCTCCAACGTCAGCTTTATTGTAGCGATAAAGCATTATGTTTATTGTTATGTTTTATTGTATACAAGTTATATACATAGACAGAAGGGAGTTAGTTATAAATACAATACATTTGGCTGTAATTTAGTTTAGAAGAAAGACTTACGCAGTGGTGTAAAATACTTAAGCAGTACTTTAAAGTATTTTTACTTACGTTGTTTTTTGGTGGGAATCTGTACTTTACTTGAGTATTTAAATATTTGACAACTTTTACTTCACTACATTCCCAAAGAAAAGTATATACCTTTTACTCCATACATTTTCCCTGACACTCAAAAGTACTCGTTACATTTTGAATGTTTAGCAGGACCGAAAATGGTTCAATTCACACACTTATCAAGAGAACATCCCTGGTCATCCCTACTTCCTCTGATCTGGCTGACTCACTAAACAAGGATCCCATTGCAAAGACTTGCAAAAACAGCTCTTTGTCCTGTCTGTGCTGGTCGTGTCCAGCAGCTGCCATTATATCAGCAGCCAAAGACCGGAAATAGTCATTCTCAGACACCTCCTCACGAGAGGCCTATTCAGATACTCACTCTTTGCTCATGTGTTCCAAGTTACTGCCAGGCAAGGGTAGACGATAACAAACAACAAGATTCTTAACGTTTTCTTGACTTTACTCGACTTTTATAGATCCCCTATAATGTTATCCAGGAACTTTCTGAAGAAATATTAGGATACATGAGACGTTTATTTGTTTGAACTTAATTCCGTGTTGATATTGAAGTAGATGTTTGATTGCTCTGGTCTAGGAACGCATCATTTGCAGCCTTGGGAATCTAATTTTCTCTCCGCAACTCCCAAGTCATTATCTCTACACTACAACAAAGTAGTCTAACTGTACTGTAGCCAACAATATTTAATTCCATACAAATAAATAATAGCTTCCACAATGGATCGGGTAAGTCTGGCTTTAACAGTATAGGCCTGCTGTTTTGTGCAAAATGTTTCATCCTCGTTTTAATCGTCTTTGATCCTCCACATTCCTGTGTTGGGTTTAAACGTTTCGACGAAAAAAAGCATGACGGTAAAACTTGTTGGGATTTTTTTTCTTCTTCAAAGTAGCCTGCTACTATATCATGTTTAGGAATCTGTGATTATCATTCACTGATTTCGAACACACTGTCCATTATTTGACCAGATACTCAAGTGTCCGTTCAAACAAAGAAAATAAATGTCTTCAAAAATGGAAGGCAATCGGCAAAGAGGCAAGATCAGGTGGGAACATTATAGCCAATGAGAGGGCAGACATGCGTGTTTCCACTAGTTTCCACAGCCACAAATGTCTATATCGTATTTTTATTTATTTAAGGTTAGACATAAAGCTAGAAGTGGTGTTAAGGTTAGGGTTAAAAAATAAATCATTTAAATCATTGCCACATAAGTACTGGAAAATTCACAATAAGATCAGGTGGGACCATTATTAGGCATAAAGTTAGAAGTTTTGTTAATAAGATCAATGGTAGAAATGGGCGTGGTTTATGGCTTTGTTTGCGGTAACGAGTGACGACCATATAAAGTTTCCTATTTTTATCAATACACTCCTAACAACCTAATCGTTACGAAATGTATATTCGATCAAAAAAGGCAGAAGCTAGATTTTGGGCCCAGTTATCCCTCTTGCTTCACCTCTTCATCGCTGTTTGAAAGGAAATGACTGGTATGAGATATGGTGGAAACTAGCCCATTCCTCCACCAATCTAATGCTCTTAGATTTGTGGGAAGTAGTGTACAATTGAACATTTGAGGAAAAAGGAGATGTTCGAGGGATGCACCCAAATCAGAGGTTTAGACTAAATTAATACAATATTTGGTTTAATGTTAATCTATGTTGAATACTTCCAACAGGACAAATCTAGGCCGTTCCCCTCCACCCTCCCAGAGTCCCCAGGTCGATCGCCTCCCTGTACTTTACTGCTGGGTCTGGTTGAATGCAGGAAAACACCGGGGCAGAGTGGAACTGAGAGAGGAGAAGAGGAATATGGAGATGTGATTTCATTAAGTAAGAACCATGGCGTGTGGATGAGACTACATTCTGCTTCTGTAACAATTAATGAATGATTTATATATTGATGAAAATATCTGGTCGTTCCACCCAATTTTAAGAAGTGTACCAAAAAAAAGTTTGATTTCACATTTTAACATTCTGTCATAAAAAGCACATGTTCAACTTAATAAAATACATGTTTTGCCATCTCAAGGTTTAATGAAATATAAATACTATAGTCAGAGCCAATGTACCAAATAAAGTAACAGGGTTGACCATAACAGGGGACTTCTGAAAACAACAAAAACACTACATTGGTAAAATAGTCCTTTAAATCAGCCATGAATCTGCTTGTGACGGGGGAATGGAAGCTAGTATTGTGCAACAGGAAGTAGTAATTGAATGCAGTCTTAACATAAAAAGTTATTGTTAAAACATCTATATCATGTCTGTGTCTGGATAGAAGGGTTGAGATGCTCAGTTTCCCACCACAAAACAGAATTTACAAAAATAGTAGAACCATCATCTGCTTTTACTCTATGATGTGACTATTATATGTTCAATGTTTCTTATGCAAAAAAATATTTATTTTCAAAAAATATTTTTTGAAAGAATAGTTTCACCATATTAAAACAAGAGTTCAGTTCATGTAACAGGGTTGACCTTAAAATGAGGGACAGACGTAAATGAATCACTAATCACACAAAATAAATCATGTTCAGAAATGACTGTTAAAGTAACCAAATAACTAGGGCTTTACATGCACACTAATCATTTCCTATTAAACTGATTATGGCAGTAGGCCGAGTATGTCATTAGTCATGTAAACACCTTACTCTGTAATGGGAAGTAAGGATATGCCTTTAAAAACACCTGGTTTTCTGAACAATCTTTAGAATGATTAGGACATGTAAACACTTTAATCAGAGTTATAGAGGTGTATTTAATCTGTGTATGTTCTAACACAAGCAGCGCCAGCTAACATCTTTTGACCGAGGGCAGTGAGTTCAGGAAAAACTAAAAGTATGCTGCTTAGAAATAGTTTTCACATACAAACTACATTTTTAATAACTCAGAATTAAATATGCTTCAAAAAAATAACATGATCGCTTTTACAGAACCTTTATTTTGATTGGCCATTTTCAGCAAAGTCCCATCAGAGCAGCCTGATTTTAGATGTGTCCATGTAAACAGGTTTGAGGGAAATTGTTCTACTTTCCAAGCATGTCAACGTTTAAATTAAACTCCTATACTAATTGACTTCACAATAATCATATTATTCTGCGCTTGTAACTTTACTCAATGATGGTAAAAATTGGAGTAATTATTGTATTAGATGGGTTAAAATCTTTCTAGAAGTTACACAGGGTTGACAGAGGGACCTGTCAAAATGCTGATTTGTGTCACTTTAGTTCCCCCCCCCCAAAAAAATCAGATTAATTAAATTCTCCATGTGTTCTGTATTAAATGGTACTTTATTGAATATTACAGTTTTAAAATGCAATATTAGCATGCAATTATTACAGGAAAAATGTCAAGGGGACCCAAAAGGCAGTCTTTCATAGACATCCGTTTATGGATCCATATTTGCAAAACGTAGTTATTCAATGTCTTTTTTTCACAGGGGACAGCCCTAATCGTTGCTCTCTCAGTGGGAGGGGCTTATCATCTGGGGAGCCTCAACAACATCATGATGCTGACAAGAAAGAGAAGAGTCTCTCCAGATCAGAACACCTCCACCAGCATAGAGGTATAGGGAAGAAACCTCACCACTGCTGCTTTGACTGTGGGAAGAGTTTTGCTAAACAGAAGGAATTGATGATTCATGAGCATATTCACAATGGAGAGAACCCATACCACTGCTCTCAGAGTGGTAAGAGTTTTGCTGCATTTAAAATCTTAAAATCTAATCAGAGAATTCATACAAGGGAGAAGACTTACACCTGCTTTGATTGTGGGAAGAGTTTCAATCATTCAGGATCCCTGACTACACACCAACGCATACACACATGGGAGAAGCCTTATAGCTGTGATCAATGTGGGAAGAGCTTTGCTCTATCCAGAAACCTGACTACACACCAACGCATACACACAGGAGAGAAGCCTTATAGCTGTGATCAATGTGGGAAGAGCTTCAATCAATCAGGAGCACTGACTACACACCAACGCATACACACAGGAGAGAAGCCTAATAGCTGTGATCAGTGTGGGAAGAGGTTCAGTCGAACTGGAGACCTGACTTCACATCAACGCAGACACACAGGAGAGAAGCCTTATAGCTGTGATCAGTGTGGAAAGAGTTTTGCTCTAGATTTCAATCTGACTGACAACACACCAGCGAATACACACTGGAGAGAAACCTTACTCCTGTCTATGTGGAAAGAGCTTTGCTCATTCAGGTCACTGAAAAACCACCAGAAAACACAAACATGTCATCTTTCATCTCCGGCACCAGTTCCAGATCCCTAAATAAAGTTTACATAGAAAACATCTTGTAAAGAGTCATCCATCTCCCATTCTCTAACAGTTTACTAAGTCTGATTACCATGGTAACCTGTGTAGCATAATATGCATCTCTGGATCCATGTGTATCAAGTGGCTTGGAGTAGGAGTGTTCAGAGCTGTATCTTATTTCTATATCTCCTATTATCCATTAAATAACTTTAATGTAGAATGTTTCAACAATACAAGGTGTGTATTCATTTATTCAATAGAAAAATAAATTACATCCATTATCTGCTCAACAATGTCTGCTTATCACATTAATATGTTTTTAAAATCTATAATAATTTTTAATGAGGATCATTGGCCTCTTGTATAAATAATTTGGTCCTAAAAGATGTTCTGCCAATTGGTCTGAGGGGGACAGTTACCTGCATGAACCAAAACCGAGTGAGAAAAGAGCGAGCACTCTCTTCAGAAATACAATTCCAGCACAATGTCCTATACATTACCATTCTACTTCTTTTTGGCGAGTTGTTACGTGGAACAAATGCCTGTATTGTCAGGACCCGGTTACGAACCCGGGTCTCCGGAGTGAGAAACAGTCACTTAACTGAGCCACGAATAGTCGGCAGAACCCAGAAGATGAGGCAGACACAGCAGTACTTGAGACAGTGTATTTAATAAAGTAAAAAAGGAAAGTCCTTCAGGCAAACATATAACTCCACAACGTCAAAAGGAATTCCACGAGAACATAGGTAATCCTCCAAGACAAAAAGGTAAATCCACAAGGTGGTAGGTATAGCATGAAAAAGCCTCAAAAGATACTCAAAAATAATTAAACAAGAACAAAAACAGAATTCCACAAGAGAGTCCAACGGCAGCAACAAAAGTTCACAGCATACTAGGGCTGGGTGCTAACATACAAACACGGAGCAAAGAACTGAGGAAAACTAAGGGTTTAAATACAATCAGGGGAAACGAGGCACAGGTGCAAATAATAACCGGGAACAAGGGAAAACAAAAGGTCAAAAAGCACAATGGGGGAATCTAGTGACCAAAAACCGGAACAACCCTGGCCAAATCCTGACATGTATGAAAATATTGTAAAACATTACCTGGAATGTGGTTTCATGTTTTCTTGTTTTGTTTTACATTGCTGATTGCATATTCATTGTTTAAATATTCTGTAGAAGAGACCAGGATATGTTGTTGGCCTGGGTCCCAATTCTCAGTGTTATAGTCATGGTACTGACAATAGAGACCAGGAATTGTTAGCCTGGGTCCCAATACTCAGTGTTATAGTCTTGGTACTGAGAATAGAGACCAGGATATGTTGTTGTCCTGGGTCCCAATACTCAGTGTTATAGTCCTGGTCCTGAGAATAGAGACCAGGATATGTTGTTGTCCTGGGTCCCAATACTCAATGTTGTAGTCCTGGTCCTGAGAATAGAGACCAGGATATGTTGTTGTCCTGGGTCCCAATACTCAGTGTTATAGTCCTGGTCCTGAGAATAAAACAGGTTTAAAACAACAGAAACACGTGTCTTACAGTGCTACACATCTGTTATAATAACTGATTTTTCCTGCTTAATTGAAGTATCAGGTGTAGTTTTTCACCAGTTATAAAGTGTGTTTGTTGTCTCTCTTTATGTTTCTATGGCTGCAGGGAGGGAGATGCAACAACAGCCTTGAGAACATCTGGACTCAAATTGAACTCTTTCCCAAGTTGCTGTCAGGTAAAAGTAGACGAAAGCAGACTTACAGGATTATTGTTGTTGAAAGTTCCCTTTGCAGAAAACAGCCCCAAAGCATGATGTTTCCACCCCCATGCTTCACAGTAGGTATGGTGTTCTTTGGATGCAACTCAGCATGCTTTGTCCTCCAAACACGACGAGTTGAGTTTTTACCAAAAAGTTATATTTTTGTTTCATCTGACCATATGACATTCTCCCAATCTTCTTCTGGATCATCCAAATACTCTCTAGCAAACTTCAGACAGGTCTGGACATGTACTGGCTTAAGCAGGGGGACACGTCTGGCACTGCAGGATTTGAGTCCCTGGCGGCGTAGTGTGTTACTGATGGTAGGCTTTGTTACTTTGGTCCCAGCTCTCTGCAGGTCATTCACTAGGTCTCCCCGTGAGGTTCTGGGATTTTTGCTCACCGTTCTTATGATCAGTTTGACCCCACAGGGTGAGATCTTGCGTGGAGCCCCAGATCGAGGGAGATTATCAGTGGTCTTGTATGTCTTCCATTTCCTAATAATTGCTCCCACAGTTGATTTCTTCAAACCAAGCTGTTTACCTATTGCAGATTCAGTCTTCCCAGCCTGGTGCAGGTCTATAATTTTGTTTTTTGTGTCCTTTGACAGCTCTTGGGTCTTGGCCATAGTGGAGTTTGGAGTGTGACTGTTTGAGGTTGTGGACAGGTGTCTATTATACTGAAAACAAGTTCAAACAGGTGCCATTAATACAGGTAACGAGTGGAGGACAGAGGAGCCTCTTAAAGAAGAAGTTACAGGTCTGTGAGAGCCAGAAATCTTGCTTGTTTGTAGGTGACCAAATACTATTTTCCACCATAATTTGCAAATAAATTCATTAAAAATCCTACAATGTGATTTTCTGTATTTACTTTTCTCATTTTGTCCGTAATAGTTGAAATGTACCTATGATGAAAATTACAGGCCTCTCTCATTTTTTAAAGTGGGAGAACTTGCACAATTGGTGGCTGACTAAATACTTTTTTGCCCCACTGTACACCCACACTTCGAACCCTATTCAGACTTGAGAACCTAACATCGACGAGAGTCCAAAAATATTGCCTAATGTCCACATTTTATTGACTTAAGTCCATGTTACGTCAACATATCTCAAGATTGAATCGGGCCCTTCATACACATCATGCAATATACATTGTAATTGTTGTAGTTTTTAGTCAAATGTTTTGTAAAATGCAGTATAATTTTTCATGAAAATGATTTGGGGTTAAACCATCTCTCAGTATTTGCTGGACTTGATTTCACTTAGTACGCTCCATGTATTAAATAACACAATATAATCAGCTTTATTTAATGAGGCCTAACAATAAATCTACACAGTGATTTAAATGTTTTCTCTTTCCGTCCTGAATGAGGTAAGTCACAGGTCCCAGTTTCCAGATTACTGTCGCCTGAATCCATTTCCCTGTCACACTTGTTGTTCCTCCTGGAAAACTCGAAGGTGTAGTCTACCATGGTCATGGTGTTTCTTTTGTTTGGCATGTTTTTCTTCCACTGTTTTAGCTAAGTCAGGTCGGAGTAGTTTGAAGCGTGTTCGGATCTGGCGCTTCAGGAAGAGCTCAGCAGGGGTCTGACATGTGACTCTGTGGGGGGTCCTGCGGAACATTGGCTCAGCGATGCTTGAGAAAGACAGTAGATTGTCTGTTGTCCTCAAACTATTTTATCAGAGCTCGCTTGAGTATCTGGACTGACCTTTCTGCTGCACCATTCGAGGCAGGATGGTAAGCAGGAAGGGTCTGCTTGATTCCGTAGTTTTTTAGGAATTGTTTGAAAGCAGAAGAGACCAGCTGTGGTCCATTATCAGAGACAATTCCATTGCACAATCCATAGGCTGCAAACAGCATTCGTAGGTTTTTGATGAAGTTCATAATGTCTTTGAAGTTTTGTGAAAAACTTCCAACCACTTTGAATCACTATCGATTATCACCTAACAAAGGAATGTTCTCACCCAGCAAAGGAATGTTCTCACCCAGCAAAGGAATGTTCTCACCTTGTAAAGGAATGTTCTCACCTCTGTCGTGGAAATTTTCTCTATTTACCAAATCATGGGAGCAAACCACACACACAAGTCAGAGTTAGTTATCAAAGTCCATCTTTAATTATATGAGCTCTATCACAAACCCTGTGACTCTCAGATCAATTCAGTGTCTATCAATGAATTCTCTGAGAGTCCCTTCCACATTGCAATAGCATTTTGACTTTCAACAGTTCAGTATATCTAATGAAAAGTTGAGAGTCCCAACATAATGGCAAATGGGATCCTTTATAGCGAAGATCCACCCCCCCTAGACGACATGACAATCCACAGGTCCCAGGAACTTACACAAAGAAAGACTTTACTTCAGAGAAGAGTATCCCCTAGCCAGACAGAGTTGGCTATAAATTATCGTTCAGTTTGGTCTCCTAAACAAAGCTCTTATTTTGTCCTTGGTACAAAATGGTACCAAGACATTACCCCCACCCTATGATATATAACAAATTGTCATTTAGATACAACCAATTCTAAATACAACCAATCCTGGACAAGCTCACGGAGAGGAGAGTGAGGCTATAGGTTAAGATAGAGGGAGCATAGAATGATTCCAGACACTGCCATCCTCCTCTCCCCGATGGGAAAAGTAGGGAGTGACTGGCACACAGACACAGTGGAGCAAAAGATATGTTTACACATGATGACACCTTGACCTCTCCCCTCTCTACGGCCCAAGCAACTTAGTCCTGACAGAGAACAGAGAACTGCCAATGGCCACCACTATAGTACAACAAAATACATTCTTATGAGAAATAACTCATAAGCATATCATGACAATAAAACATCCTATCTATGTTACCCAACTAATTCTGATTATTCCCCAACACCTCGCAAAGGAATGTTCTCACCCAGCAAAGGAATGTTCTTACCCAGCAAAGGAATGTTCTTACCCAGCAAAGGAATGTTCTCCCCCAGCAAAGGAATGTTCTCCCCCAGCAAAGGAATGTTCTCCCCCAGCAAAGGAATGTTCTCCCCCAGCAAAGGAATCGTCTCACCCAGCAAAGGAATCGTCTCACCAAGCAAAGGAATGGTCTCACCTTGCAAAGGAATGTTCTCACCCAGCAAAGGAATGTTCTCACCCAGCAAAGGAATAGTCTCACCCAGCAAAGGAATGGTCTCACCCAGCAAAGGAATGGTCTCACCCAGCAAAGGAATGTTCTCACCCAGCAAAGGAATGGTCTCACCCAGCAAAGGAATGGTCTCACCCAGCAAAGGAATGGTCTCACCCAGCAAAGGAATCGTCTCACCCAGCAAAGGACTCGTCTCACCCAGCAAAGGAATCGTCTCACCCAGCAAAGGAATCGTCTCACCAAGCAAAGGAATTTTCTCACTGTGTTTTCTTTAACGGCAGGTGAGTCAGAGCATCATGGAAACACAGTTCCGAGACCAGAGAGACAGCGGCCTCTGTGTCTAACTGCATGTCCAAATCCTTTCCATCCAATGTGACATTCATTGTCACACCCTTTTCCCATTGGAGGAAGTGTAAACTGTATACACCCCAAAAAACTGAATCATCCTCCTTACTCTTGCCATGGCTCTGAGCAGTATCAACATAGTGTGTCTGTCCTGCTCTGCTGTTCCTACATGCAGAGGCAATGTGTCCAACTTTAAAACAGACATGTATTTCTCATTTTTGAATCTGCAACCACGAGCAGAATGTTTTCCTCTGCACCTGTAGCATGGTTGCTGACCAGAATTCTGTTGCCTTGTGTTATCTTTTTATACTGTTTCTCTACATTGTCATTTCTGCCATTGAACTGTCCGTTTCCTGTCCTGGGAAATGTTTTAGCATTTTTATTCACTGCATTTACTGCTTGAGCCTCTTTTGTTACTCTGTAATATCCCTGGTGTACTTGCTGGGCTTACCTCCGCCATACCCGCACCCCACCATACCCCTGTCTGCGCATTATGCCCTGAATATATTCTACCATGCCCAGAAACCTGCTCCTCTTATTCTCTGCCCCCAACGCTCTAGGCGACCAGTTTTGATAGCCTTTAGCCGCACCCTCATACTACTCCTTCTCTGTTCTGCGGGTGATGTGGAGGTAAACCCAGGCCCTGCATGTCCCCAGGCATCCTCATTTGTTGACTTCTGTGATCGAAAAAGCCTTGGTTTCATGCATGTCAACATCAGAAGCCTCCTCCCTAAGTTTGTTTTACTCACTGCTTTAGCACACTCTGCTAACCCTGATGTCCTTGCCGTGTCTGAATCCTGGCTCAGGAAGGCCACCAAAAATTCAGAGATTTCCATACCCAACTATAACATCTTCCGTCAAGATAGAACTGCCAAAGGGGGAGGAGTTGCAGTCTACTGCAGAGATAGCCTGCAAAGTAATGTCATACTTTCCAGGTCCATACCCAAACAGTTCGAACTACTAATTCTGAAAATTACTCTCTCCAGAAATAAGTCTCTCACTGTTGCCGCCTGCTACCGACCCCCCTCAGCTCCCAGCTGTGCCCTGGACACCATTTGTGAATTGATTGCCCCCCATCTAGCTTCAGAGTTTGTTCTGTTAGGTGACCTAAACTGGGATATGCTTAACACCCCGGCAGTCCTACAATCTAAGCTAGATGCCCTCAATCTCACACAAATCATCAAGGAACCCACCAGGTACAACCCTAACTCTGTAAACAAGGGCACCCTCATAGACGTCATCCTGACCAACTGGCCCTCCAAATACACCTCCGCTGTCTTCAACCAGGATCTCAGTGACCACTGCCTCATTGCCTGTATCCGCTACGGTGCCGCAGTCAAACGACCACCCCTCATCACTGTCAAACGTTCCCTAAAACACTTCTGTGAGCAGGCCTTTCTAATCGACCTGGCCCGGGTATCCTGGAAGGACATTGACCTCATCCCGTCAGTTGAGGATGCCTGGTCATTCTTTAAGAGTAACTTCCTCACCATTTTAGATAAGCATGCAGAACTAAGAACAGATACATCCCTTGGTTCACTCCAGACCTGACTGCCCTCGACCAGCACAAAAACATCCTGTGGCGGACTGCAATAGCATCGAACAGTCCCCGCGATATGCAACTGTTCAGGGAAGTCAGGAACCAATACACGCAGTCAGTCAGGAAAGCTAAGGCCAGCTTCTTCAGGCAGAAGTTTGCATCCTGTAGCTCCAACTCCAAAAAGTTCTGGGACACTGTGAAGTCCATGGAGAACAAGAGCACCTCCTCCCAGCTGCCCACTGCACTGAGGCTAGGGAACACGGTCACCACCGACAAATCCATGATTATCGAAAACTTCAACAAGCATTTCTCAACGGCTGGCCATGCCTTCCGCCTGGCCACTCCTACCTCGGCCAACAGCTCCGGCCCCCCCGCAGCTCCTCGCCCAAGCCTCTCCAGGTTCTCCTTTACCCAAATCCAGATAACAGATGTTCTGAAAGAGCTGCAAAACCTGGACCCGTATAAATCAGCTGGGCTTGACAATCTGGACCCTCTATTTCTGAAACTATCCGCCGCCATTGTCGCAACCCCTATTACCAGCCTGTTCAACCTCTCTTTCTTATCGTCTGAGATCCCCAAGGATTGGAAAGCTGCTGCAGTCATCCCCCTCTTCAAAGGGGGAGACACCCTGGACCCAAACTGTTACAGACCTATATCCATTCTGCCCTGCCTATCTAAGGTCTTCGAAAGCCAAGTCAACAAACAGGTCACTGACCATCTCGAATCCCACCGTACCTTCTCCGCTATGCAATCTGGTTTCCGAGCCAGTCACGGGTGCACCTCAGCCACACTCAAGGTACTAAACGACATCATAACCGCCATCGATAAAAGACAGTACTGTGCAGCCGTCTTCATCGACCTTGCCAAGGCTTTCGACTCTGTCAATCACCAGATTCTTATCGGCAGACTCAGTAGCCTCGGTTTTTCGGATGACTGCCTTGCCTGGTTCACCAATTACTTTGCAGACAGAGTTCAGTGTGTCAAATCGGAGGGCATGCTGTCCGGTCCTCTGGCAGTCTCTATGGGGGTGCCACAGGGTTCAATTCTTGGGCCGACTCTTTTCTCTGTATATATCAATGATGTTGGTCTTGCTGCGGGCGATTCCCTGATCCACCTCTACGCAGACGACACCATTCTATATACTTTCGGCCCGTCATTGGACACTGTGCTATCTAACCTCCAAACGAGCTTCAATGCCATACAACACTCCTTCCGTGGCCTCCAACTGCTCTTAAACGCTAGTAAAACCAAATGCATGCTTTTCAACCGATCGCTGCCAGCACCCGCATGCCCGACTAGCATCACCACACTGGATGGTTCCGACCTTGAATATGTGGACACCTATAAGTACCTAGGTGTCTGGCTAGACTGCAAACTCTCCTTCCAGACCCATATCAAACATCTCCAATCGAAAATCAAATCAAGAGTTGGCTTTCTATTCCGCAACAAAGCCTCCTTCACTCACGCTGCCAAGCTTACCCTAGTAAAACTGACTATCCTACCGATCCTCGACTTCAGCGATGTCATCTACAAAATCGCTTCCAACACTCTACTCAGCAAACTGGATGCAGTTTATCACAGTGCCATCCGTTTTGTCACTAAAGCACCTTATACTACCCACCACTGCGACTTGTATGCTCTAGTCGGCTGGCCCTCGCTACATATTCGTCGCCAGACCCACTGGCTCCAGGTCATCTACAAGGCCATGCTAGGTAAAGCTCCGCCTTATCTCAGTTCACTGGTCACGATGGCAACACCCATCCGTAGCACGCGCTCCAGCAGGTGTATCTCACTGATCATCCCTAAAGCCAACACCTCATTCGGCCGCCTTTCGTTCCAGTACTCTGCTGCCTGTGACTGGAACGAATTGCAAAAATCGCTGAAGTTGGAGACTTTTATCTCCCTCACCAACTTCAAACATCAGCTATCTGAGCAGCTAACCGATCGCTGCAGCTGTACATAATCTATTGGTAAATAGCCCACCCATTTTCACCTACCTCACCCCCACAGTTTTTATTTATTTACTTTTCTGCTCTTTTGCACACCAATATCTCTACCTGTACATGATCATCTGATCATTTATCACTCCAGTGTTAATCTACAAAATTGTAATTATTCCCCTACCTCCTCATGCCTTTTGCACACATTGTATATAGACTCCCCTTTTTTTCTACTGTGTTATTGACTTGTTAATTGTTTACTCCATGTGTAACTCTGTGTTGTCTGTTCACACTGCTATGCTTTATCTTGGCCAGGTCGCAGTTGCAAATGAGAACTTGTTCTCAACTAGCCTACCTGGTTAAATAAAGGTGAAATAAAAAATAAAAAAATGAAAATGCCATCTCACATGCCTTTCTGAATGTTAGATCCTTCTCTGCTAGCATCTTGTGCTGCAAAGCTTCAGAGCACAGTCCACTAACAAACTGATCACTCAATGCTTTTCCTAGATATGGCCAAAAACACAGCTACCTGATAACTATCGCAAAGCCAGCGCATAATCAGACACATACTCTCCTTCCTTCTGGTTATGTTTTTTTCAAATGAAATTGCTCCGCAATCACCAGAGGTTCTGGTTTGTAGTGAGCTAGCAACACTAGCTTCAGTTCCTCATACTTGAAAGTACTTGTATCAGGTGTGATCAGTCTCTTTAATAGTCCATATGTCTCTGCACCGATCACAGAAAGAAACACTGACATTCTTGTCGTCTTTAAGTCTTTAATGTCATTTGCAAACATCCATAGCTCCAAAAGCACAAGATAGCTTTCAAAATCCTCCCGCAATTCTTTGTACTCGTCCACTTGTCGGCCTTGTATAGTAGCCATTTTCCATCGCTAATGTTCTCTGGGCTAATATCTCTGCAATAGTTCTGTATATTCTTCCTGACAGATGCATGGCTGCTCCATTTACAATCCTCACGTTTGTTCTTTTGAATCCATTTGTCGTATTTTAGGTTTTATCACCTATAGAACAACTAATAATAACAACTGGACAGGAGAGAGGAGCTCATCTGGGAAACTTTACTAATTCAAAAAATGATAGTACAACACCCGCAAGTTTGAGGCAGCACGTTCTGCTGGGGCTGGTCGACTGTAGGAAAACACCGGGGCAGAGTGGAACTGAGAGACGAGAAGAGGAAGATGGAGATTTGATTTCATTAAGAACCATGTGGATTAGATTACAGTCTGCTTCTGTAACAATTAATTGGTTAATTATATATTGGATGAAAATATCTGGTAGTTACACCCAATTGAGAAGTGTAACTTGGTGCCCACAAGATTTCACCTAATTTTAACATTCTGTCATGAAGTGCACATGTTCAACTTCATAAAAACATGTTTTCCCATCTCGAGGTTATATGAAAATAAATACTGTACTAAGTGCCAATGTGCTAAATACAGTAACATGGGACAACTGAAAACAACAAAACCACTATTTCACATTGGTAAATAGTCCTTTAAATCAGCCACATATTTTCTTATGACAGGTGTCGTGTCTTTACTATCATTAAATTGAAGACATAGTTTTATCAAAGATTCCCTGTAATTAGTATAACGCGATCAAAGTAATTAATCCTGTAACTGTAATTAACTAGAAAGTCGGGGCACCAAGGAAAGTATTCAGATTACAAAGTTAAAATTTCCCAATATAACCTTTCAGATATTTTCATATCTGATCAATAGTCTTCCGATTAATTAATTATTTATTTTACTTCACGTTAGTCTCATTCCAAACGTCGTAAATTGTTGATCTGCACGAATCCAGTCTTGACTATGAGTCATCCATACATCAATTGTCTTAAATAATTTATTTATTACTAAGTAATTCACATAAATGCATAAACAAACAGTAAATATGGTTACATGAAATGATAGAATGTGTCCTAGTGGGCTGACCCGGCATCGCGGCTTGTTTGACAAAAGGGGAGTGGGGGGGTCGACTGAGATGTCACAACAGAGTTAATAATTTTACAATTGAAATGCTATTCCTTACACATGAACGCTCACTCAGTCGGGAACAATTGCAATCAATATATATATTTACGCTCAGTATGTCGTCTTGATCGCTGGTGAAAAGTTCATTTATTTTGCAGAATTGTCCTTCTCTCATCCTCTCTCTCTCTCGGTTGGGGATAGAGGGGTTATTCAGAGTGACATTCGTTATAGAATGGATGTTTCGGCAGTTGTCGTTCTTCGCGTTCAATGATGCCGAATTCCTAACTGCAGTCTCTCCATCAGGGAGACTTTGTAGTCCCATGTATGACAACATCTCAGGCTCTGCAGCACAGAGAGCAGACAGAGGAGAGCAGGATGACAGTCACTACACCAGCGTCCACTTCTCTTGGTCCAATAACCAGGAAGTGCCTCTGCATTCCACTGTTCAACTGCCTCAACCCCAGAAAGAGGATGAGGATGTCCAGCGTGATGCTGTGAAATTCTACCATCCCAGTGCTGCCACCCGGTGAGCAAGGCCAGATATTACAACATCTCAGAAAAAAATATAAAATAAATGGTTCATGTGCTTGACAGTTAGGAATGCATAAGACTTGTATGTTAAGCAGATCAGCAGTTGTCGGGGCATGAGGTCTAACACCAACGGGCCAGAGAGATCTACAAGCCATCAGACTGCTTAACACTTGAACTGGACTGACCACCTGCAATGTTTCCTCGCACCTTAGCACACACACACACACACACACACACACACACACACACACACACACACACACACACACACACAATCATGCACAAACACAGCTTAGCCTTTTGTTAATCACCCTGTCATCTCAGATTTTGAAATTATGCTTTACATCGAAAGCAATACAAGCGTTTGTGTAAGTTTATCGATGGCCTAGCATAGCATTATGTACACTTAGCATCAGGAAGCTTGGTCACGAAAATCAGAAAAGCAATCAAATTAATAATTTACCTTTGATGAGCTTTGGATGTTCTCACTCACGAGACTCCCAGTTAGACAGCAAATGTTCCTTTTGTTCCATAAAGATATTTTTTATATCCAAATACCTCTGTTAGTTTGATGCGTTATGCCTAGGAATCCACCGGAAATAGCGGTCACGACAATTTAGACAAGAATTCCAAATTATATCCATAATATCGACAGAAACATGGCAAACGTTTTTTATAATCAATCCTCAAAGTGTTTTTCAAATATCTATTCGATAATATATCAACGGGACAGTTGGCTTTTCCCTAGGACCGGGAGGACAAATGGCGAACTTCTCTGTTTTGCGCAAAAATCACACTGAGAGCCAACAACAGACCACTTAAGCAATGTGGACGTTTACGCTCATTCTTCAAAATAAAGGCCTGAAACTATGTCTAAAGGCTTAGGGAAGCCACAGAAAACGGAATCTGGTTGATATCCCTTTCAATGGGCAATAGGGATGCATAGAAAGACAGGGGTTTCAAAATAAGAGTCACTTCCTGATTGGATTTTTCTCAGGATTTCGCCTGCAATAGCAGTTCTGTTATACTCACAGACAATATTTTTACAGTTTTGGAAACTTTAGAGTGTTTTCTATCCTAAGCTGTCAATTATATGCATATTCTAGCATCTGGTCCTGAGAAATAGGCAGTTTACTTTGGGGACGTTATTTTTCCAAAAATAAAAATAGTGCCCCCTAGCTTCAAGAGGTTTTAATAGACCAATCTATTACACCATCCATCCACCAGACTAGAATAGACCTACACATAGTCTGTGTCTGAAATGGCATCCTATTACCTATATACTGTCAGGTGACATTTCAGATGCAGCCATCCTCTCTAATAGTTAGAAGTCAAACAAATGATGTCAGGAACTCCAAATGTCAAGTCACTCTTGGGGATGGTCTTTGCAATGACGTCTCACAAATCATCAACGCCATGGTGATGCTCCATGACAATTTATTTGGATGGTTGAAGTGTTGAAGAGGAGTTGGAGTAACAACACTACACCCTTTGGGAAAACCTTAAAGAGTTGGAGAGTTAGAGAACCATTTGAAGAACCTTTTTTGGTTGCAGGTAGAACCTCTTTGGTTCCATGTAGAACTCTTTAGGGTTCCATGTAGAACCCTTTCAACAGACCAGATGTTTTTTAAATTTCTGTGGAGAAACCATGCCAGTCACATTAGGAA
Organism: Oncorhynchus nerka; assembly: GCF_034236695.1. Classification (NCBI taxonomy): domain Eukaryota; kingdom Metazoa; phylum Chordata; class Actinopteri; order Salmoniformes; family Salmonidae; genus Oncorhynchus; species Oncorhynchus nerka. The sequence goes on along the minus strand of NC_088410.1, from coordinate 22,089,389 downwards.
ACTGTTGCATTGAACACATGAGTATGGTGGGCTGAATTGTCTGGACAATCCTACCTTAAATAATACTTTTAATTAAGATCAATTTGATAAAACACTTCCTAAGAAGACCTACTTCTAAGTGAAACCTTATTCCTCATCATGCCTTTTCTACTTTTGGTGGCCTTAACTTCATGTTGGTTTGCTATTGACAAAGTTCAAGTGAAACTCTGCTTTTCATCAACAGGTTTTCTAGTCATGATCCTTCATTTAGAAGCATCATTTCTCTCCACACATATTATATTTGTAATAATCAGCACATATTGTATAACAATTCATCTTTTGTTTTTAAAATATTGGTTCAGAAATAATATCCTATTGGTGAGACAACCTGTAAATGCAGATAGTCGTTAACTTCATTATGACTCCGGCACCGACAGAGATGGCCGCCTCGCTTCGCGTTCCTAGGAAACTATGCAGTTTTTTGTTTTTTTTACGTGTTATTTCTTACATTAGTACCCCAGGTCATCTTAGGTTTCATTACATACAGTCGAGAAGAACTACTGAATATAAGATCAGCGTCAACACACCATCAGTACGACCAAGAATATGTTTTCCGCGACGCGGATCCTGTGTTCTGCCTTACAAACAGGTCAACGGAATTGATTCCATGCAGCGACCCCAAAAAACGACTTCGTAAAAGAGGGAAACGTAGCGGTCTTCTGGTCAGACTCCGGACAAGGGCACATCGCGCACCACTCCCTAGCATTCTTCTTGCCAATGTCCAGTCTCTTGACAACAAGGTTGATGAAATCCGAGCAAGGGTAGCATTCCAGAGGGACATCAGAGACTGTAACGTTCTCTGCTTCACAGAAACATGGCTCACTGGAGAGACGCTATCCGGGGCGGTGCAGCCAACGGGTTTCTCCACGCATCGCGCCGACAGAAACAAACATCTTTCTGGTAAGAAGAGTGGCGGGGGCGTATGCCTCATGACTAACGAGACATGGTGTGATGAAAGAAACATACAGGAACTCAAATCCTTCTGTTCACCTGATTTAGAATTCCTCACAATCAAATGTAGACCGCATTATCTACCAAGAGAATTCTCTTCGATTATAATCACAGCCGTATATATCCCCCCCAAGCAGACACATCGATGGCTCTGAACAAACTTTATTTAACTCTTTGCAAACTGTAAACCATTTATCCGGAAGCTGCATTCATTGTAGCTGGGGATTTTAACAAAGCTAATCTGAAAACAAGACTCCCTAAATTTGATCAGCATATCGATTGCGCAACCAGGGGTGGTAAAACCTTGGATCATTGTTACTCTAACTTCCGCGACGCATATAAGGCCCTGCCCCGCCCCCCTTTCGGAAAAGCTGACCACGACTCCATTTTGTTGATCCCTGCCTACAGACAGAAACTTAAACGAGGCTCCCACGCTGAGGTCTGTCCAACGCTGGTCCGACCAAGCTGACTCCACACTCCAAGACTGCTTCCATCACGTGGACTGGGACATGTTACGTATTGCGTCAGATAAAAATATTGACGAATACGCTGATTCGGAAAAACATTCCCTAACCAGAAACCGTGGATTGATGGCAGCATTCGTGTGAAACTGAAAGCGCGAACCACTGCTTTTAATCAGGGCAAGGTGTCTGGTAACATGACCGAATACAAACAGTGCAGCTATTCCCTCCGCAAGGCTATTAAACAAGCTAAGCGTCAGTACAGAGACAAAGTAGAATCTCAATTCAACGGCTCAGACACAAGAGGCATGTGGCAGGGTCTACAGTCAATCAAGGACTACAAGAAGAAACCCAGCCCAGTCACGGACCAGGATGTCTTGCTCCCAGGCAGACTAAATAACTTTTTTGCCCGCTTTGAGGACAATACAGTGCCACTGACACGGCCTGCAACGAAAACATGCGGTCTCTCCTTCACTGCAGCTGAGGTGAGTAAGACATTTAAACGTGTTAACCCTCGCAAGGCTGCAGGCCCAGACGGCATCCCCAGCCGCGCCCTCAGAGCATGCGCAGACCAGCTGGCCGGTGTGTTTACGGACATATTCAATCAATCCCTATACCAGTCTGCTGTTCCCACATGCTTCAAGAGGGCCACCATTGTTCCTGTTCCCAAGAAAGCTAAGGTAACTGAGCTAAACGACTACCGCCCCGTAGCACTCACTTCCGTCATCATGAAGTGCTTTGAGAGACTAGTCAAGGACCATATCACCTCCACCCTACCTGACACCCTAGACCCACTCCAATTTGCTTACCGCCCAAATAGGTCCACAGACGATGCAATCTCAACCACACTGCACACTGCCCTAACCCACCTGGACAAGAGGAATACCTATGTGAGAATGCTGTTCATCGACTACAGCTCGGCATTCAACACCATGGTACCCTCCAAGCTCGTCATCAAGCTCGAGACCGTGGGTCTCGACCCCGCCCTCTGCAACTGGGTACTGGACTTCCTGACGGGCCGCCCCCAGGTGGTGAGGGTAGGCAACAACATCTCCTCCCCGCTGATCCTCAACACTGGGGCCCCACAAGGGTGCGTTCTGAGCCCTCTCCTGTACTCCCTGTTCACCCACGACTGCGTGGCCACGCACGCCTCCAACTCAATCATCAAGTTTGCGGACGACACAACAGTGGTAGGCTTGATTACCAACAACGACGAGACGGCCTACAGGGAGGAGGTGAGGGCCCTCGGAGTGTGGTGTCAGGAAAATAACCTCACACTCAACGTCAACAAAACTAAGGAGATGATTGTGGACTTCAGGAAACAGCAGAGGGAACACCCCCTATCCACATCGATGGAACAGTAGTGGAGAGGGTAGCAAGTTTTAAGTTCCTCGGCATACACATCACAGACAAACTGAATTGGTCCACTCACACTGACAGCGTCGTGAAGAAGGCGCAGCAGCGCCTCTTCAACCTCAGGAGGCTGAAGAAATTCGGCTTGTCACCAAAAGCACTCACAAACTTCTACAGATGCACAATCGAGAGCATCCTGGCGGGCTGTATCACCGCCTGGTACGGCAACTGCTCCGCCCTCAACCGTAAGGCTCTCCAGAGGGTAGTGAGGTCTGCACAACGCATCACCAGGGGCAAACTACCTGCCCTCCAGGACACCTACACCACCCGATGTTACAGGAAGGCCATAAAGATCATCAAGGACATCAACCACCCGAGCCACTGCCTGTTCACCCCGCTATCATCCAGAAGGCGAGGTCAGTACAGGTGCATCAAAGCTGGGACCGAGAGACTGAAAAACAGCTTCTATCTCAAGGCCATCAGACTGTTAAACAGCCACCACTAACATTGAGTGGCTGCTGCCAACACACTGACATTGACCCAACTCCAGCCACTTTAATAATGGGAAATGATGTAAATATATCACTAGCCACTTTAAACAATGCTACCTTATATAATGTTACTTTCCCTACATTATTCATCTCATATGCATACGTATATACTGTACTCTATATCATCGACTGCATCCTTATGTAATACATGTATCACTAGCCACTTTAACTATGCCACTTTGTTTACTTTGTCTACATACTCATCTCATGTGTATATACTGTACTCGATACCATCTACTGTATGCTGCCCTGTACCATCACTCATTCATATATCCTTATGTACATATTCTTTATCCCCTTACACTGTGTATAAGACAGTAGTTTTGGAATTGTTAGTTAGATTACTTGTTGGTTATCACTGCATTGTCGAAACTAGAAGCACAAGCATTTCGCTACACTCGCATTAACATCTGCTAACCATGTGTATGTGACAAATAAAATTTGATTTGATTCATTCTTATCACTTTACAAGATTCCTTTAACACCTAAAGAGTTTACAATTATTTTTGTCTCCATTCCCTCAAGTGTTGCTTTATTTTTTATTTACTTATTTAACTAGGCAAGTCAGATAAGAACAAATTCTTGTTTTCAATGACAGCAGATGAATAACTGCTTTGTTCAGGGGCAGAACAACAGACTTCTCCCTTGTCAGCTCGGGGACTCAATCTCACAACCTTCCGGTTACTAGTCCAATGCTTTAACCACTAGGCTACCTGCCGCCCCATTATTCAGGAGCATGTTAAGACCCTCAGAACCTACCTTCGATTACCCCTGTTGACTCAATAGTAGTAAAGATTTGGTTTTGTTTTAGTCCATTCAACAACAGAGCGATACTTGCCTTGTATCAACAGGATTTTGTATCCATCTATACACCTTATGTAATTCCTTATTGGAATCGTTTTATTGATAATATCTGTTGTCTCATACATACGTACTTTCTAACACAATTAAGGAAGGTTATTATAAAATTATTCATTAATATTACCCTGCCAACCACTAAATTAAGATTTAAAAATAGATACATTCAAATGGTACCTTTTGCAACAGTTTTGCTTCTTTGAATGGTATTAATGTAAAGAATCTTTGGCAAGACATCAGTAGATTTATAATGGAAAATCTGCATTTAGATTTGACACTATTATGGAGAGACGTATTACATTAATTCTTTACCGACGATAGAAATAATTTGGATGGACATTTATATTATTCATTCACTCGCCGTACAGTAGGTGGCGGCAATACGGCAATAGGTGTAGTCTGCCATAAAACCTTAAAGAAGAACAAGACAACAGGAAATTGTTGAAGAGAACAGCTCGGGTGGAACAGTTCATATCTTACAAAGGAACAGTAGTTTCCACAATGGATCGGGTAAGTCTGGTTATAACATTATATGCCCGCTGTGTTGTATAAAATGTCTAGGCTTCAGTTTATCATATTTGAACCTCTACATTGCTGTGTTCTGTTTGGAGCGGCGGGTAGCCTAGTGGTTAGAGCGTTGGGTCAGTAACCGAATCCCCGAGCTGACAAGGTAAACATATGTAGTTCTGTTCCTGAACAAGGCAGTGGCAGTTGACCCATTGTTGATGGTCAGTCATTGTAAATACGAATTTGTTCAAAACTGACTTGCCTAGTTATTAATTTATATATTTTTAAAAAGCCTATAACTGTATAATTTGAATCTATTATGGATACTCTTCCTGGGGTCCAGCAAAATTAAGACTCTGTGACTATGACCTAATTCTCTCCTTCCGCCCAGTGTGCACATGTTCACATTCCTTCACTGATTTCTTACACATTAGCCATTATTTGACCAGATATTCAAGTGGCCGTTCGAACAAAAGAAAAGAAATGGCTGCAGTCCAAACACGTTTTTCCCTCGTGGTATCCCCTTCGAAACCGGATGCAGTTTGATTGCCATCTCAATAAGGGAGGTCTAATTCCCTAAAGTTGGCCCTCGATTTAGCTTGAAGGAGCGATTGAACAACTTTGGTCACTTGCGAGGATGATATGATCTCAAGAATATGAATCGAGCGGTCTAAAACAATCTATTGATTTTAGCTTTGGAAAATTGGCTCAGTTTCGTAGTGATGAGTGCAATTCAGAAATGTATTGGAATAAATTGCCAAACTATGGGTAACTGCAGCTAGCTACCTGACAGGAGTGCTAGCTAGACACGTTAGCTTACTCGGTTCATTAATAGCTTTAGGTTGGTTGTTTTTAAGTTAAACTTCAAGATTTCCACCAAGGACGTTGCCTCTCTCATAATCATTATCCCTCGCTTGGGCAAGGGACATTTTAAGGTACACTCGGATGTAAAACGTTATTCAAGGGCTGAGGGTTTAGAGCCGAGGGCTGTTGAATTTGAAATGTTGCTGGAAGGCAATCAGAAGATGCAAGATCAGGTGGGACCATTATAGTCAATGAGAGGGCAGATATGCGTGTTTCCACTAGTTACACAGCCACAGAGTCAAACGCCTATAACGTATTTTTTATTCATTTAGGGTTATGCATAAAGTTAGTGTTTGCTAGGTTAGGGTTAAAATCACATTTAAAAAGACCAGTTGTATAAATGGGCGTGGGTTGTGGTAACTACTGATGACCAGGCACTACTTTCATACAAAGTGTTTTTTTTTCTTTCTCAAAGTTGCCTGGATGTGATGTGTCCTACTTTTACCAATACACTCCTAACAACCTACTTGTTTTTAAAATGTATATATGATCAAATAAGCCAGACTTTGGGCACAGTTATCCCTCTTGTTTGTTCTCTTCTGCGCTGTTCGATAGGAAATGACTGGTATAAGAAATACGGTGGAAACTAGCCCATGCCTCCACCAATCCAACGCTCTTATATTTGTGGGTTGCAGTGAACGATTGAACATTTCAGATTAAAGGAGATATGAGGGATGCACCCAAATCGGAGGTTTAGACTGAATTAATACAATATTTGGTTTAATGATCAACTGTAATACGTCTTGTCGAACAGCAAAAGGCTAGCCTGTCCCCCTCCACCCTCCAGGAGTCCCCAGGTCAATCTCCTCTCTGTACTTTACTGCTGGTTCTGGTCGACTGCTTGAAAACACCGGGGCAGACTGGAACTGAGAGACTAGAAGAGGAACATGGAGATATGATTTCATTAAGTAAGAACCATGTGGATTAGATTCGTCTGCTTCTGTAACAATGAATTGTTTCATTATGTATTGATGAAAATATCTAGTCGTTCCACCTAATTTTGAGAAGTGTAACTTGCTCCCCCCAAATGTTTGATTTCACCTCATTGTAACATTCTTTCATGAAGAGCACATGTTCAACTTCATAAAAACATGTTTTCCCAAGAGGTTGTATGAAAATACATACTGTACTAAGTGCCAATGTGCTAAATAAAGTAACAGGGGACAACTGAAAACAACAAAATCACTAGTTTACATTGGTAAAATAGTCCTTTTAAATCAGCCACAAATGTGCTTATGACAGGGGTAATGGAAGCTAGTTTTGTCCAACAGGTGGTGAAAATTGAATGCAAGCTTCACAAAAAAATATATTCTACCATATCAATTTATGGGTAAAGTGGTTCACTTGCTCAGTTTTCTACAAAAAACACCAGATAATTGATAAAAAGACTAGAACCAGCTTACCTGCCTTTGCTCTATAATTGGACTATTTGATGTGCGATGTTTCTTTTGCCCAAAAATGTAAGGAACAGTTTCACCATATTACAACATGGGTTGACCTTAAAATGAGGGACAGACGTAAATTAATCACTAATTAAATGAAATAAATCATGTTCAGAAATGACTGTCAAAGTAACCAAATAACTAGGGCTTTATATGCACACTCATAATTTGCCATTAAACGCCTTTCACTGCTGATCTTAATTGGTGTGAGGTCATAACCGAAGTAAGGATACACCTTTAAAAACACCTGGTTTTCTGAGAATTCTTTAGACTGATTAGGACATGTAAACACTTTAATCAGAGTTATAGAGGTGTATTTAATCTGTGTATGTGCTAACACAAGCAGCGCCAGCTAACTTCTTTTGACCGAGGGCAGTGAACGTTTATTTTGATTGTCAATTTTTTTAGATATGTCCATGTTGTAATGGTTTTGACATGAGGTTATTATTTATAGGGGTGCCAGGTAGGTTGTGCCTACCAGAGAAAACATTGGTTTCTCCTTTTAGTTTGGGTGGGAATGAGTCCCATCTGGTCCGTCAAGTCTACACCAATACAAAGGACTTATGTAAAAGTCAGGATGGAAATAAACTTTTCATAAACCCTTAAAACATTGGAAAGAACTTCAAAAACAACTATTCTTTTGCGTGGGTTGTATTAACAACATCAATGATTACACACACATATATAATATCACAATGAGTTCTGGTTCCTCCAGAAATGTCCTGTACCTCAGGCCTAAAAAGAGTCCTGCACGGTAGAGTTCAGGGAACTCAAGTGACTTCTGTCACGCAATGTTTGTCCGTTCATTCAGTGTAGCGTAAACCCAGTATTAAACATACAATTATTTTACCACAGAACTTTAATAAAGTGTATCAACTCTTACTAAGTCCTCAACTACAACTAACTACATAAATCACAGTATACATCACATCAAAACAAATGAAATACCGTATACAAAAAGGTGGTGGTCAGTCAGACAATCCAATCCTCCAATAGATCTCCAGCGGAGAAAGGCCACGAAGAACGGAGAGGTGTAAGTCCACGGGCGCAAAGAGTGGATCCGATCCTGGGTAAACTCTATTAGGCAACAAAACACACGTTTAACGGCAACGGAATAGAGAAGCTTCGGGAACTGAGGGTTGAACACATCCTCAGTCACGTCTCCATCACAACCCCACTTTTGCGCAGCTGAAGCTGGCTATTTAATTGGGAATTAAAGGGAAAGCGCCCTATTGGAAGGAGCTGCACTGAGACGTTCAGAAAAATTCGGGGCCGTCGCAATGTAAACAGGATTATTAGGGAAATTGTTCATTCAAAGCATGTCAACATTCAAATCAAACTCTTATACTAATTGACTTCACAATAATCGTATTATTCTGCACTTGTAACTTTACTCAACGATGGTAAAACTTGGAGAAATGAATGTATTAGTTGGGTTAAAATCTTTCTAGAAGTGACACAGGGTTGATGGAGGAACTTTTCAAATTCAGAATTGTCACTTTAGCAAGTCTTTATTCATATTATTTAATAACAGATTAAAAATATAGTACTGATGCACAATATTCTACTGGAAAATATGGAAGGGACCCAAAAGGCCTTAATCTCATGGTAGGACCCATCTGTTTATGGACCCATATTTGCAAAACCTAACTATTCAATGTATTTGTTTCACAGGGGACATCTGTAATGGTTGCTCTCTAAGTGGGAGGGGCTTATCATCTGGGGAGCCTCAACAACATCATGATGCTGAGAAGAAAGAGAAGAGTCTCTCCAGATCGAAACACCGGCATAGAGGTATAGGGAAGAAACCTCACCGCTGCTCTGTCTGTGGGAAGAGTTTTGCTAAACAAGACTTGACTATTCATGAGCAAATTCACACCAGAGAGAAACTATTCCACTGCTCTAAGTACGGGAAGAGTTTCACTGCATCTAAAACTTTAAAATCTCATCAGAGAATTCATACAGGGGAGAGGCCTTACCCCTACTTTGGTTGTGAGAAATGCTTCAAACAATCAGGATTCCAGACTACACAAAACACACAGGACCGCCTTATAGCTGTGATCAGTGTGGGAAGAGCTTCAATCAATCAGGAAACCTGACTATACACCAACACATACACACAGGAGAGAAGCCTTATAGCTGTGATCAGTGTGGGAAGAGCTTCAGTCGATCAGGAGACCTGACTACACACCAACGCATACACACAGGAGAGAAGCCTTATAGCTGTGATCAGTGTGGGAAGAGCTTCAGTCGATCAGGAGACCTGACTAAACACAAACGCATACACACAGGAGAGAAGCCTTATAGCTGTGATCAGTGTGGGAAGAGCTTCAGTCGAACTGGAGACCTGACTAAACACCAACGCATACACACAGGAGAGAAGCCTTATTGCTGTGATCAGTGTGGGAAGAGCTTCAATCAATCAGGAAACCTGACTAAACACCAACGCATACATACAGGAGAGAAGCCTCATAGCTGTGATCAGTGTGAGAAGAGTTTCAGGACGTCAGATCACCTGACTATACACCAAACCATACACACAGGAGAGAAGCCTTATAGCTGTGATCAGTGTGGGAAGAGCTTCAATGAATCAGGAAACCTGACTAAACACCAACGCATACACACAGGAGAGAAGCCTTATAGCTGTGATCAGTGTGGGAAAAGCTTCAATCAATCAGGACACCTGACTAAACACCAACGCATACACACAGGAGAGAAGCCTTATAGCTGTGATCAGTGTGGGAAGAGCTTCAATGAATCAGGAAACCTGACTAAACACCAACGCATACACACAGGAGAGAAGCCTTATAGCTGTGATCATTGTGGGAAGAGCTTCAATCAGTCAGTAAAGCTGACTACACACCAACGCATACACACAGGAGAGAAGCCTTATAGCTGTGATCAGTGTGGGAAGAGCTTCAATGAATCAGGAAACCTGACTACACACCAACGCATACACACAGGAGAGAAGCCTTATAGCTGTGATCAGTGTGGAAAGAGTTTTGCTCTAGATTTCACCCTGACTACACACCAGCGAATACACACTGGAGAGAAACCTTATTCCTGTCTATGTGGAAAGATCTTTGCTCATTCAGGGTCACTGAAAAAACACCAGGATGCACAAATATGTTGTTTTTTATCTCCCTCCTCTCCGGCACCAGTTTCAGATCTCTAAAGGAAGTTTCAATAGAAAACATATTGTAAAGAGTCATCCATCTCCCATTCGCTAACAGTTTACTCAGTCTGATTACCAAGGTAACCTGTGTAGCATGATATGCAGCTCTGGATCCATATGTATCAAGCGTCTTGGAGTAGGAGTTCTGTATCTTATTTCATTAACTCCTATTGTCCATTAAATAATGTAGAATAATGTTTCAACAATTGTAGGCATTCAACACCATAGTACCCTCCAAGCTCGTCATCAAGCTCGAGACCCTGGGTCTCGACCCCGCCCTGTGCAACTGGGTACTGGACTTCCTGACGGGCCGCCCCCAGGTGGTGAGGGTAGGCAACAACATCTCCTCCCCGCTGATCCTCAACACTGGGGCCCCACAAGGGTGCGTTCTGAGCCCTCTCCTGTACTCCCTGTTCACCCACGACTGCTTGGCCACGCACGCCTCCAACTCAATCATCAAGTTTGCGGACGACACAACAGTGGTAGGCTTGATTACCAACAACGACGAGACGGCCTACAAGGAGGAGGTGAGGGCCCTCGGAGTGTGGTGTCAGGAAAATAACCTCACACTCAACGTCAACAAAACTAAGGAGATGATTGTGGACTTCAGGAAACAGCAGAGGGAACACCCCCCCTATCCACATCGATGGAACAGTAGTGGAGAGGGTAGCAAGTTTTAAGTTCCTCGGCATACACATCACAGACAAACTGAATTGGTCCACTCACACTGACAGCGTCGTGAAGAAGGCGCAGCAGCGCCTCTTCAACCTCAGGAGGCTGAAGAAATTCGGCTTGTCACCAAAAGCACTCACAAACTTCTACAGATGCACAATCGAGAGCATCCTGGCGGGCTGTATCACCGCCTGGTACGGCAACTGCTCCGCCCTCAACCGTAAGGCTCTCCAGAGGGTAGTGAGGTCTGCACAACGCATCACCAGGGGCAAACTACCTGCCCTCCAGGACACCTACACCACCCGATGTTACAGGAAGGCCATAAAGATCATCAAGGACATCAACCACCCGAGCCACTGCCTGTTCACCCCGCTATCATCCAGAAGGCGAGGTCAGTACAGGTGCATCAAAGCTGGGACCGAGAGACTGAAAAACAGCTTCTATCTCAAGGCCATCAGACTGTTAAACAGCCACCACTAACATTGAGTGGCTGCTGCCAACACACTGACATTGACCCAACTCCAGCCACTTTAATAATGGGAATTGATGGGAAATGATGTAAATATATCACTAGCCACTTTAAACAATGCTACCATATATAATGTTACTTACCCTACATTATTCATCTCATATGCATACGTATATACTGTACTCTATATCATTGACTGCATCCTTATGTAATACATGTATCACTAGCCACTTTAACTATGCCACTTTGTTTACTTTGTCTACATACTCATCTCATGTGTATATACTGTACTCGATACCATCTACTGTATGCTGCCCTGTACCATCACTCATTCATATATCCTTATGTACATATTCTTTATCCCCTTACACTGTGTATAAGACAGTAGTTTTGGAATTGTTAGTTAGATTACTTGTTGGTTATCACTGCATTGTCGAAACTAGAAGCACAAGCATTTCGCTACACTCGCATTAACATCTGCTAACCATGTGTATGTGACAAATAAAATTTGATTTGATTCATTCTTATCACTTTACAAGATCCCTTTAACACCTAAAGAGTTTACAATTATTTTTGTCTCCATTCCCTCAAGTGTTGCTTTATTTTTTATTTACTTATTTAACTAGGCAAGTCAGATAAGAACAAATTCTTGTTTTCAATGACAGCAGATGAATAACTGCTTTGTTCAGGGGCAGAACAACAGACTTCTCCCTTGTCAGCTCGGGGACTCAATCTCACAACCTTCCGGTTACTAGTCCAATGCTTTAACCACTAGGCTACCTGCCGCCCCATTATTCAGGAGCATGTTAAGACCCTCAGAACCTACCTTCTATTACCCCTGTTGACTCAATAGTAGTAAAGATTTGTTTTTGTTTTAGTCCATTCAACAACAGAGCGATACTTGCCTTGTATCAACAGGATTTTGTATCTATCTATACACCTTATGTAATTCCTTATTGGAATTGTTTTATTGATAATATCTGTTGTCTCATACATATGTACTTTCTAACACAATTATAGAAGTTTATTATAAAATGATTCATGAATATTACCCTGCCAACCACGAAATGAAGATTTAAAAATAGATACATTCAAATTGTACATTTTGCAACAGTTTTGCATCTTTGAATGGTATTAATGTAAAGAATTTTTGGCAAGACATCAGTAGATTTATAATGGAAAATCTGCATTTAGATTTGACACTATTATGGAGAGACGTATTACATTCATTCTTTACCGACGATAGAAATAATTTGGATGGACATTTTTATTATTCATTCACTCGCCGTACAGTAGGTGGCGGCAATACGGCAATAGGTGTAGTCTGCCATAAAACCTTAAAGAAGAACAAGACAACAGGAAATTGTTGACGAGAACAGCTAGGGTCAGACAGTTCATATCATACAAAGGAACAGTAGCTTCCACAATGGATCGGGTAAGTATGGTTATAACATTATATGCCCGCTGTGTTGTATAAAATGTCTAGGCTTCAGTTTATCATATTTGAACCTCTACATTGCTGTGTTCTGTTTGGAGCGGCAGGTAGCCTAGTGGTTAGAGCGTTGGTTCAGTAACCGAATCCCCGAGCTGACAAGGTAAACATATGTCGTTCTGGTCCTGAACAAGGCAGTTGACCCACTGTTGATTGTCAGTCATTGTAAATAAGAATTTATTTACTTGCCTAAACAAATGTGACTTGCATAGTTATTCATTTCTATTTGTTTAAATAGCCTACAACTATATAATTTGTATTTATTATGGATACTCTTCCTGGGGTCCAGCAAAATAAAGACAGTTCATATGTAACAGATGTGAAACGGCTAGCTTAGTTAGCGGTGCGCGCTAAATAGCGGTTCAATCGGTTAAGTCACTTGCTCTGAGACCTTGAAGTAGTAGTTCCCCTTGCTCTGCAAGGGCCGCGGCTTTTGTGGAGCGATGGGTAACGATGTTTCGAGGGTGACTGTTGTCGATGTGTGCAGAGGGTCCCTGGTTCGCGACCGGGTATGGGCGAGGGGACGGACGTAAAGTTATTCTATTACACATACAATCATGTTTAGGAATCTGTGACTATGACCTAATTCTCTTCTTCCGCCCAGTGTGCACATGTTCACATTCCTTCACCGATTTCTTACACATTAGCCATTATTTGACCAGATATTCAAGTGGCCGTTCTAACAAAGAAAATAAATGGCTGCCGTTCCAAACACGTTGTTTTTCCCTCTGTTGTATCCCCGTCGAAACCGGATGCAGTTTGATTGCCATCTTAATAAGGGAGGTCTAATTCCCTAAAGTTGGCCCTCGATTTAGCTTGAAGGAGCGATTGAACAACTTTGGTCGCTTGCGGGTATGATATGACTCACAATTCAATGCAAACTGTACTCACATGTCAAACTCTGGTGGCCGGGAAGTGTCAAATTTAATCAACCTGCACTTTCAGCATCTCAGAAATATGAATCGAGCTGTCTAAAAAAATCTATTGATTTTAGCTTTGGAAAATTGGCTCAGTTTCGTAGTGATGAGTGCAATTCAGAAATGTATTGAAGTAAATGACCAAACTATGGGTAACTGTAGCTAGCTACCTGACAGGAGTGCTAGCTAGACACGTTAGCTTACTCGGTTCATTAATAGCTTTAGGTTGGTTGTTTTTAAGTTAAACTTCAAGATTTCCACCAAGGACGTTGCCTCTCTCATAATCATTATCCCTCGCTTGGGCAAGGGACATTTTAAGGTACACTCGGATGTAAAACGTCATTCAAGGGCTGAGGGTTTAGAGCCGAGGGTTGTAGAATTTGAAATGTTGCTGGAAGGCAATCAGGAAGATGCAAGATCAGGTGGGACCATTATAGTCAATGAGAGGGCAGATATGCGTGTTTCCACTAGTTACACAGCCACAGAGTCAAACGCCTATAACGTTTTTTTATTCATTTATTGTTATGCATAAAGTTAGTGTTTGCAAGGTTAGGGTTAAAATCACATTTAAAAAGACCAGTTGTATAAATGGGCGTGGGTTGTGTTTTTTTCTCTCAAAGTTGCCTGGATGTGAGGTGTCCTACTTTTACCAATACACTCCCAACAACCAACTCGTTACGAAAATGTATATATGATCAAATAAGCCAGATTTTGGGCACAGTTATCCCTCTTGTTTGTTCTCTTCTGCGCTGTTCGATAGGAAATGACTGGTATAAGAAATACGGTGGAAACTAGCCCATGCCTCCACCAATCCAACGCTCTTATATTTGTGGGTTGCAGTGAACGATTGAACATTTCAGGTAGAAGAAGATATTCGAGGGATGCACCCAAATCGGAGGTTTAGACTGAATTAATAAAATATTTGGTTTAATGATCAACTGTAAACCTTCTTGTGGCCAACAGGACAAAGCTAGCCTGTCCCCCTCCACCCTCCAGGAGTCCCCCTCCACCCTCCAGGAGTCCCCAGGTCGACTGCCTCTCCGTACTTTACTGCTGGTTCTGGTCGACTGCAGGAAAACACCGGGGCAGAGTGGAACTGAGAGACTAGAAGCGGAACATGGAGATTTGATTTCATTAAGTAAGAACCATGTGGATTAGATTACAGTCTGCTTCTGTAACAATGAATAGGTTCATTATGTATTGATGAACATATCTGGTCGTTCCACCTAATTTTGAGAAGTGTAACTTGCTCCCCCAAATGTTTGATTTCACCTAATTGTAACGTTCTTTCATGAAGAGCACATGTTCAACTTCATAAAAACATGTTTTCCCAAGAGGTTATATGAAAATACATACTGTACTAAGTGCCAATGTGCTAAATAAAGTAACAGGGGACAACTGAAATCAACAACCACTAGTTTACATTGGTAAAATAGTCCTTTTAAATCAGCCACAAATGTGCTTATGACAGGGGTAATGGAAGCTAGTTTTGTTCCACAGGTGGTGAAAATTGAATGCAAGCTTCAAAAAAAATATTCTACCATATCAATTTATGGGTAAAATGGTTCACTTGCTCAGTTTTCTACAAAAAAACACCAGAGAATTGATAAAAAGACTAGAACCAGCTTACCTGCCGTGGCTCTATAATTTGACTATTTGATGTTCAATGTTTCTTTTGCCCAAAAATGTAAGGAACAGTTTCACCATATTACAACATGGGTTGACCTTAAAATGAGGGACAGATGTAAATTAATCACTAATTAAATTAAATAAATCATGTTCAGAAATGACTGTCAAAGTAACCAAATAACTAGGGCTTTACATGCACATCATAATTTGCCATTAAACTAGTTATGGCATTAGTCATGTAAACACCTTTCACTGCTGATCTTAATTGGTGTAAGGTCATAACCGAAGTAAGGATACGCCTTTAAAAACACCTGGTTTTCTGAGATATCTTTAGACTGATTAGGACATGTAAACACTTTAATCAGAGTTATAGAGGTGTATTTAATCTGTGTATGTGCTAACACAAGCAGCGCCAGCTAACTTCTTTTGACCGAGTGCAGTGAACGTTTATTTTGTCCATTTTTTTAGATGTGTCCATGTAAACAGGTTTATTAGGGAAATTGTTCATTCAAAGCATGTCAACATTTAAATCAAACTCTTATACTAATTGACTTCACAATAATCGTATTATTCTGCACTTGTAACTTTACTCAACGATGGTAAAACTTGGAGAAATGATTGTGTTAGTTGGGTTAAAATCTTTCTCATGTGACACAGGGTTGATGTGACACAGGGTTGATGGAGGGACTTTTCAAATTCAGAATTGTCACTTTATCAAGTCTTTATTCATATTATTTAATAACAGATTTAAAATATAATACTGATGCACAATTTCTACTGGAAAATATGAAAGTGACCCAAAAGGCCTTAATTTCATGGTAGGACCCATCTGTTTATGGACCCATATTTGCAAAACCTAACTATTCAATGCCTTTGTTTCACAGGGGACATCCCTAATCGTTGCTCTCTAAGTGGGAGGGGCTTATCGTCTGGGGAGCCTCAACAACATCATGATGCTGACAAGAAAGAGAAGAGTCTCTCCAGATCAGAACACCTCAAACACCAGCATAGAGGTACAGGGAAGAAACCTCACCACTGTGGGAAGAGTTTTGCTAAACAAGACTTGACAATTCATGAGCAAATTCACACCGGAGAGAAACCGTTCCACTGCTCTCAGTGCGGGAAGAGTTTCACTGCATCTAAAACTTTAAAATCTCATCAGAGAATTCATACAGGGGAGAGGCCTTCCCCCTACTTTGGTTGTGAGAAATGCTTCAAACAATCAGGATTCCAGACTACACAAAAACACACAGGACCGCCTTATAGCTGTGATCAGTGTGGGAAGAGTTTCAGGACGTCAGATCACCTGACTATACACCAGCGCATACACACAGGAGAGAAGCCTTATAGCTGTGATCAGTGTGAGAAGAATTTCAGGACGTCAGATCACCTGACTATACACCAGCGCATACACACAGGAGAGAAGCCTTATAGCTGTGATCAGTGTGGGAAGAGCTTCAATGAATCAGGAAACCTGACTACACACCAACGCATACACACAGGAGAGAAGCCTTATAGCTGTGATCAGTGTGGGAAGAGCTTCAGTCGATCAGGAGACCTGACTACACACCAACGCATACACACAGGAGAGAAGCCTTATAGCTGTGATCAGTGTGGGAAGAGCTTCAGTCGATCAGGAGACCTGACTACACACCAACGCATACACACAGGAGAGAAGCCTTATAGCTGTGATCAGTGTGGGAAGAGAGCTTCAGAGTCACTGAACACCAACGCATACACACAGGAGAGAAGCCTGGAGACCTGACTGACACACCAACGCATACACACAGGAGAGAAGCCTTATAGCTGTGATCAGTGTGGGAAGAGCTTCAGTCTGGAGACCTGACTACACACCAACGCATACAGAGAAGCCTTACTGTGAGGAGGGAGAAGCCTTATAGCTGTGATCAGTGAAGAGCTTCAGTCGATCAGGAGACCTGACTACACACCAACGCATACACACAGGAGAGAAGCCTTATAGCTGTGATCAGTGTGGGAAGAGCTTCAGTCGATCAGCAGACCTGACTATACACACACAGGAGAGAGCATATCACACAGGAGACCTGACTACACACCAACGCATACACACAGGAGAGAAGCCTTATAGCTGTGATCAGTGTGGGAAGAGCTTCAATCAATCAGCACACCTGACTATACACCAATGCATACACACACGAGCGAAGCCTTATAGCTGTGATCAGTGTGGGAAGAGTCCTGACTACACAATCACACAGGATCTGTGATCAGTGTGGGAAGAGCTTCAATCAATCAGGAAACCTGACTACACACCAGCGCATACACACAGGAGAGAAGCCTTATAGCTGTGATCAGTGTGAGAAGAGTTTCAGGATGTCAGATCACCTGACTATACACCAGCGCATACACACAGGAGCGAAGCCTTATAGCTGTGATCAGTGTGGGAAAAGCTTCAGTCGATCAGGAGACCTGACTACACACCAACGCATACACACAGGAGAGAAGCCTTATAGCTGTGATCAGTGTGGGAAGAGCTTCAATCAATCAGGAAACCTGACTACACACCAGCGCATACACAGGAGCGAAGCCTTATAGCTGTGATCAGTGTGGGAAGAGCTTCAGTCGATCAGGAGACCTGACTACACACCAACGCATACACACAGGAGAGAAGCCTTATATCTGTGATCAGTGTGGGAAGAGCTTCAATCAATCAGGAGACCTGACTACACACCAACGCATACACACAGGAGAGAAGCCTTATAGCTGTGATCAGTGTGGGAAGAGCTTCAGGTGACCTGACTACACACCAACGCATACACACAGGAGCGAAGTCTTATAGCTGTGATCAGTGTGGGAAGAGCTTCAGTCGATCAGGAGACCTGACTACACACCAACGCATACACACAGGAGCGAAGCCTTATAGCTGTGATCAGTGTGGGAAGAGCTTCAATCGATCAGGAAACCTGACTACACACCAGCGCATACACAGGAGAGAAGCCTTATAGCTGTGATCAGTGTGGAAAGAGTTTTGCTCTAGATTTCACCCTGACTACACACCAGTGAATACACACTGGAGAGAAACCTTATTCCTGTCTATGTGGAAAGATCTTTGCTCATTCAGGGTCACTGAAAAAACACCAGGATGCACAAATATGTTCTTTTTTATCTCCCTCCTCTCCGGCACCAGTTTCAGATCTCTAAATGAAGTTTCAATAGAAAACATATTGTAAAGAGTCATCCATCTCCCATCCGCTAACAGTTTACTAAGTCTGATTACCAAGGTAACCTGTGTAGCATGATATGCAGCTCTGGATCCATATATATCAAGCGTCTTGGAGTAGGAGTTCTGTATCTTATTTCATTAACTCCTATTGTCCATTAAATAATGTAGAATAATGTTTCAACAATTGTAGGTTCATATTAATGTGTGAGGGAAATGTTGTCTGAAGAAAGAGCCTTGAATTGTACATCTTGTCTCATACAATTATTGGTTCCTGTTGGTGCTGGGTAGAGATGTAAGGGGGAGACGGCCATGACCCCTCAGACCTTTTGGCAGAATATGTTCAATAAGTTAAGATAGGAGACAGTGCCAGTCACATGCAGGAACCAAACGTCTATGATGAATAAATGATGAATAATGTAAATCATGCAAATATAACTTGTCTGTGTTAACAGTATATAAGAGAACTAACGGGACTGCCCCGAAAGAGCTCCAGACCGTACTCTGGTGTTTTAAGTTTGTTGGAACCTCTCCAGCTTCCTGATAATAAATAATTATTCATTTAAGTTTTACTTTGAGTCCCTGGTGTTAATTTCCACGACACGTATTCAATACAAAAATACATTAAATCCATTGTCTTACATGAAGGAGATGTCGCACTGCATGAGGCAAATGGTGGTCTCACCAGATACTGACTACCTTTTTAAAAAAGTGTCTGTGACCAACAGAGTCATATCTGTATTCCCAGTCATGGATTTGGGCCTAATTAATTCATAACAATTGACAGATATTTTTGTAAGAACTGTAACTCAGTAAAATCTTAGAAATTGTTGTTTAATTTTTGTTGATAATAATAATTGAAGAATCTAAATGAATGGGCCGCCTACTGTTTTAGGTGTTCTGGGTCAGAACTTGTTTCAACGTGACTTACATCCATCAGAGTATCTGTGCCTTGAAGGAGTCAACAGTGGAACTGCCCTGCACATATCAACATCCAAGTTATCATGTAGTCTCAGAACCAAACTGGTATATCCAAGAGAAATATAATGAGGTGCCTAAATTCCTGAGCTCGGTCCAGAGTATGCAGGTTGTGCTGAGTACCTTGGGACTAAAGAGAAAGACTACACCCTGAGAATCACAGACCTGAAAGTGATTCAGCTGAGTACATGTTCAGATTTAAAACACAGAATGGGGGTACAGCTTCCCTGGAACAACTCTGACTGACACAGGTAATATATAATATCTCATTATAATAATTCATTAGAATCATTCAGAGCTGCAGGCGAAGGTGTCTTCCTCCACAGAGGAAAAGAAGAGAACACTGACCTGTAGCACCACCTGTCTTCTGACTGACAACCCCACCTACATCTGGTACAACAACGGACAACATCTCCATGACCCTACTTCCCAACAATACTCCTGTAATACTCTAGGGGTCTGGTGTTACTCTACAGACAGTTACTCCTGTGCTGTAAAAGACCATGAGGATTTTCTCACTCCTACATTGTGTGAGTCTGAACTCACCTATAATAATCATCT
This sequence comes from Oncorhynchus nerka, assembly GCF_034236695.1. NCBI lineage: Eukaryota > Metazoa > Chordata > Actinopteri > Salmoniformes > Salmonidae > Oncorhynchus > Oncorhynchus nerka. The sequence continues at coordinate 22,069,274 of NC_088410.1, read as the reverse complement.
TAATTAAGTATCAATCATTAAGGCCTGTGGACCAATAGTAGAACTGCACTGTGTGTGTCTATATATTTTATTCATTTTAAATTAACCAGTCCTATACATCTAAAACACTTGAAAATAGTCTCATTATTGTTTGAGGAATTGATCAGATACCTTTAGTTTCAGGTGTTCATGGTCAGAGCTGTTTGAATGTGACTCACACCAAGAGGAGTATCTGTGCCTTGAAGGGGTCAACAGTGGACATTACCTGCACGTATAGACATCCCAGCTGGCATAACGTCACAGAAGTATCCTGGTTCAACAAATGGGAGACTGGAGTTACTGCAGATCTAATCCAGGACCCAGAGTATGCAGGTCATGTGAAGTACCATCAGCGTTATAGTCATGAGAATAAAACAGGTTCAAAACAATCGACAGAGAAACACTTTACTTACAGTGCTACACATCTGTTATGAGAAGTTATTTTTCCTGCTTAATTAGACTGTCAGGTGTAGTTATTCACCAGTTATAAAGTGTGTTTGTGGTTTATCTTTATGTTTCTATGGCTGAAGGGAGGGAGACGCAACAACTGGCTTGAGAGCAGCAGGAATAGATACACAGGCCTCTGGTTTACACACATCTCTCAGCAACTGTGAACAAACTGCCAATGACTGATGTTTTATTTTATTTACCTTTATTTAACTAGGCAAGTCAAGGACAGCCTACCAAAAGGCCTCCTGCGGTGACGGGGCTGGGATTTATATATACAGTTGAAGTCAGAAGTTTACATACACCTTAGCAAAATACATTTAAACTCAGTTTTTCACAATTCCTTAAATGTCCCTGTCTTAGGTCAGTTAGGATCACCACTTTATTTTAATAATGTGAAATGTCAGAATTATACTAGAGAGAATGATTTATTTCAGCTTTTATTTCTTTCATCACATTCCCAGGTGGTCAGAAGTTTACATGCACTCAATTCATATTTGGTAGCATTGCCTTTAAATTGTTTAACTTTGGTCAAACGATTCGGGTAGCCTTCCACAAGCTTCCCCGAATAAGTAGGGTGAACTTTGGCCCATTGCTCCTGACAGAGCTGGTGTAACTAAGTCAGGTTTGTAGGCCTCCTTGCTCACACATGCTTTTTCAGTTCTGCCCCCAATTTTTCTATAGAATTGAGGTCAGGGCTTTGTGATGGCCACTCCAATGCCTTGACTTTTTTGTCCTTAAGCCATTTTGCCACAACTTTGGAACTATACTTGGGGTCATTGTCCATTTGGAAGACCCATTTGCGGCCAAGCTTTCACTTCCTGACTGATGTCTTGAGATGTTGCTTCAATATATACACATAATTTTCCTACCTCATGTTGCCATCTATTTTGTGAAGTGCACCAGTCCCTCCTGCAGCAAAGAAACACCCACAACATAATGCTGCCACCCCCGTGCTTCACGGTTGGGATGGTGTTCGTCGGCTTGCAAGCCGATCCCTTTTTCCTCCAACCATAATGATGGTCATTATGGCCAAACAGTTCTATTTTTCTTTCATCAGACCAGAGAACATTTCTCCAAAAAGTACGATCTTTGTCCCCATGTGCAGTTGCAAACCGTAGTCTGGCTTTTTTTAAGGCAGTTTTGGAGCAGTGGCTTCTTCCATGCTGAGCGGCCTTTCAGGTTATGTCGATATAGGACTCGTTTTACTGTAGATATAGATACTTTTGACCCCGTTTCCTCCAGCATCTTCACAAGGTCCTTTGCTGTAGTTCTTGGATTGATTTGCACTTTTCGCACCAAAGAACCTTCATCTCTAGGAGACAGAACACGTCTCCTTCCTGAGCGGTATGACGGCTGCGTAGTCCCATGGTGTTTATTCTTGAGTACTATTGTTTGTACAGATGAACGTGGTACCTTCAGGCGTTTGGAAATTGCTCCCAAGGATGAACCGGACTTGTGGAGGTCTTGAATCACATCCACAGGTACACACAGGTACACCTCCAATTGACTCAAATTATGTCAATTAGCCTATCAGAAGCTTCTAAAGCCATGGCATAATTTTATGGAATTTTCCAAGCTGTTTAAAGTCAGTCAATTTAGTGTATGTACACTTCTGACCCACTGGAGTTGTGATACAGTGAATTATAAGTGAAATAATCTGTCTGTAAACAAGTGTTGGAAAAATTACTTGTGTCATGCACAAAGTAGAAGTCCTAACCGACTTGCCAAAACTATAGTTTGTTAACAAGAAATTTGTAGAGTGGTTGAAAAACAAGTTTTAATGACTTCAACCTAAGTGTATGTAAACACACATCACGACAAGAGAGACAACACTACGTAAAGACAGACCTAAGACAACAACATTGCAAGGCAGCAACACATAACACAGCATGGTAGCAACACAACATGACAACAACATGGTAGCAACACCTCACGGTAGCAGCACAAAACATGGTACAAACATTATTGGGCACAGACAAAAGCACAAAGGGCAAGAAGGTTGAGACAACAATACATCTCGTGATGCTTCTCCATGGTTGTTATTCACACTGAACGCAGCAACTATGGCAACAAAGTGTTGACAAACTGTCTGTGTGAGCTAATAGGTCTGTGCCTAATTTAATATCCTTTTGATGTGTGATTGTGTTGCAGTGATACTGGGGCAGGATGGTTGGAGTGTGACTTACACCCCTCAGAGTATTTGTGCCTTGAAGAGGTCAACAGTGGATCTGTCCTGCTCTTACACATATCCCAGAGGTCATACAGTCACAGAGACATCATGGTTCTATAGATGGTCTGGTGTGAAACCTCAGAATGATGGTTGTATGGAGTACTATGGGGACAGAGTGAGTAACTGCACCCTGATAATCACAGACCTGAGAGAGAGACTCAGCTGATTACTGGTTCACATTCAAGAATCAGATCATTCAAGGTCATGTCTTTCAAAGTGTGACAAGTGACAGATAGTCAGGCAGTCCTGGAGTCAGGCTGTCTGTCACAGGTACACTATTTTGTCATGCTTTATCAGTTACATTAAAGCCTTTGGAAATCTGTTTTAATTTGACATTATACAGTACATTAGGAATGATAGTCTGTATGTAATATGAATGTCTTGTGTCATTTGATTACAATGGTTGTTGGATAAATTGAAAAGGTTATAATGTTTATTTCTAATCCCAGGCCTGAAGGCAAATGTTCCAACTATAGTGACAGAGGGACAGACTGACACTGACCTGTAGCACCACCTGTACTCTGACTGACAACCCCACCTACATCTGGTACAAGAACGGACGTCTCACCAACCCAAATACCAAAATAACTACCTAGACCCAGTCAGCAGTGAGGATACAGACAGATACTCCTGTGCTGTAAACGGCCATGAGGATCTCCCCTCTGCTGAAGAGACTCTCACATGTAAGTACAATACATGTATATAATCTCACTGTAATTTAGTTCTAGTATTATACTTTGGATACATTGTGTGTTCACTAGTACTAGTACACCTGGTACAAGAAGAACATAACCCCACCAATAGCATCAGGGCAGAGTTACAGCATCACTAACATCATCTCTGAGGACAGAGGAGAATACTACTGTGAGGCTGTGAATAACATTTGAGCCCAGAAATCTACAACTCAATTAATCATTGCCGGTAAGATGTGTTTTTATATTTTATTTCAATCTACACTATACGGTAACATTCATATCATTCTTTATTTTTGAGGGGAACAAGCTTATGTAAGGAATGCATTTGTAGGAATCATAGTGGTTGTTCCCAAATCAAATCACATTTTATTTGTCACATACACATGGTTAGCAGATGTTAATGCGAGTGTAGCGAAATGCTTGTGCTTCTAGTTCCGACAGTGCAGTAATATCTAACAACTACCTAATACACACAAATCTGAAGGGGTGAATGAGAATATGTACATGTAAATATATGGATGAGCGATGACAAAGGTGCAATAGATGGTTTAAAATACAGTATATACATGTAAGATATGCAATCATTATTAATTAAAGTGGCATTATTTAGAGTGGCATTGCGTAAAGTGATTAGTGATCCATTTATTAAAGTGGCCAGTGATTGGGTCTCTGTTGTAACTTCAATGGGTTACAGACGAGACAGCCTTCCTGTGACATCGGGTGCTGTAGGTGTCCTCGAGGGCATGTAGTTTGCCCCCGGTGATGCGTTGTGCAGACCTCAACACCCTCTGGAGAGCCTTGCGGTTGATGGCAGTGCAGTTGCCGTACCAAGCGGTGATACAGCCTGACAGAATTCTCTCCATTTGTGCATCTGTAAAAGTTTGTGAGGGTTTTGGGTGGGTGACAAGCCAAATTCCTTCAGCCTCCTGAGGTTGAAGAGGCACTGTTGCGCCTTCTTCACCACATCATCTGTGTGAGTGGACCATTTCAGTTTGTACGCAGAGGAACATAAAACGTTCCACCTTCTCCACTGCTGTCCCGTTGATGTGGATAGGGGGGGTTCTCCCTCTGCTGTTTCCTGAAGTCCACGATCATCTCCTTTATTTTGTTGACGTTGAGTTGTTTTCCTGACACCACACTCCAAGTGCCCTCACCTCCTCCCTGTAGGCTGTCTCGTCGTTGTTGGTAACCAAGCCCACTATTATTCTGTGATCTGCAAACTTGATGATTGAGTTGGAGGCGTGCATGGCCACACAGTCGTGGGTGAACAGGAAGTACAGGAGGGGGCTGAGGCCCCAGTGTTGGGGGTCAGCAAAGTGGAGATGTTTCCTACCTTCACCACCTGTGGGCGTCCTGTCAGAAAGTCCAGGACCCAATGACATAACCAAGAGGTAGAATATATAGTGAAAACAATAGTGGACGTAAAAACGTAACCTTGAGGAACTGTTACGGATGTCGAAAGAACTGGACCAAGATGCAGCGTCGTGAGCGTACATATTCCTTTTTATTGGAAAAGATGCCAAACAAAACAATAAACACTATCAAACTAAATGTGACACTAAACGCTATGTGCCATCAAACAAAGATAACTTCCCACAAAGAAAGGAGGGAAAAGGGCTACCTAAGGATGGTTCCCAATCAGAGACAACGATAGACAGCTGTCCCTGATTAAGAACCCTGCCCAGCCAAAACATAGAAATACAAAATCAAAGAAAAACAAAACATAGAATTCCCACCCCAAATCACACCCTGACCAAACCAAATAGAGACATTAAAAGTCTCTCTACGGTCAGGGCGTGACAGGAACACTGATTTCTCATAGGACAAATCATCTACAAAGAACCGATAAGATAATATTTAAACCAGGCAATATCCAGGCAATTATCTCCAATATTTGGACCGCATCTGGCCCATATGATGCTTCACACTGAGTCACATGTGCCACCAAACAGCCAGATCTGGCCCATATGATGCTTCACACTGAGTCACATGTGCCACCAAACAGCCAGATCTGGCCCACAGTCATTTGATTTGTTAATTGAAAGAGAGAATAGTTATATTATACAATTTCGAAACATGACAGGACATCAGTGTCACCAAGTCTGAATTATTGATTACAATTTACACATTTCATATATGGTGAAAAAAAAGAACGAAAAAATATAAATGTAAAACAACTAGATTTTAGGAACTGTTAAGATATGTGCTAAGATATGTAGGCCTATGTGACATAGTAGTATTCTTCATCATGTACACGTCTTAAAGAGGAAGGAAATGGCAGTCCTGACCACTTGTGTGTCAACCGAACACTCACTGCCAGTAAGTTGTCTTACAAAACCTCTCCCCTTCACTCTGTAAATACACCTGATGATATCTTATAATATAGTGTGTTAATAGTATGTTTTTAGTGATGAAACATATTCTTCTGGGTAATGATAATGATAGGGACCCAGGTATCAAAGCTATAGTTAGGGTTGTGAGAATAGAACAGGTTTGAAACGATACAGGAATAAGGAGGTGTCTACTGTGTTATAGACAGGTCTGTTCAATAAGTGACTGTTGTTCACCTCTTAATTGATGTATAGGGTGTATAGGGTGTAGTAATTCACCTATAGAGTGAGTTGTTGTTTCTGTTTCTTAGACTGCAGGGTGTGAGTGTTTAAAAATATCTAAGATGACCCAATGCAACAATGGATACCATGACAGATATAACTTTAGTCAGTGTTTATTCACAGTACAGCAGAACTACTGTAACTAATCCAATTGTTTTAGTTGTTTTCGTTCAGAACTGTTTCAACGTGACTTACACCCATCAGAGTATCTGTGCTTTGAAGGGCTCAACAGTGGAACTGCCCTGCACATATAGACACCCAAATAGTCACAACGTTTTAAAAGCAAAACTGGTATATCCAAGAGAAACGTGATGAAGTGCTAAAAGTCCTGAACTTGGACCCAGAGCACGCAGACCGTGCTGAGTACCTTAAGACCCCCCCAAAAATACCTTGCGATTCAAGAGAAGGACTGCACCCTGAAAATCACAGACCTAAGAGAGAACGATTCAGCTGAGTACAAGTTCAGATTTAAAACACAGTATGCAGAAAGGGAGTACAGCTTCCCTGTAACAACTCTGACTTCACAGGTAATATATCATATCTACTACTAATACAGGTAATATATCATATCTACTACTATAACTGAAAAAAATATCCCAATGCCCAGGGCAGAGATTGGGGACATTACCCTGTGTAAGGTGCTATCTTTCAGATGGGACGTTAAACGGTTGTCCTGACTCTCTGTGGTCACCAAATATCTAATGGCGCTTTTCGTAAGAGTAGGGGTGTTAAGTGTCCCCCCCAGTGTCCCGGCTAAATTCCCAATCTGGCCCTCAACCGATCATGGTCATCTAATCATCTCCATCTTCCAATTGGCTGATTCAACCCCCCTCCTCTCCTCTGTAACTATTCCCCAGGTCGTTGCTATGAATTAGAATGTGTTCTCAGTCAACTTACGTGTTAAAATAAGGGTTAAATAAGAAAAATATAACCCTCCTTTCATCCTCAACACGAGATTCTCCAAGTAACACCTCTGTGGCAGTCAGTCCTTGTAGTGATATAGTGGAGGGCAGTTCAGTGACTCTGACCTGCAGCAGTGATGCCAGCCCACCTGTGGACAAATACACTTGGTACTTTCAAAATAGGACTTTACCAAATGTATTTGAACAGATCTACAACATCACCAACTTCAGGTCTGAAGACAGTGGACATTACCACTGTGAGGCCTGGAATAAAATGACATCTAAGAACTCTACAGATCTGATTATTATAACAGGTAAAGTTTCATCAACAATGGTCTGCCTTTACATAAAAATACACATTTCAAGCTCATTATTTGCTCATAGTCACTACATTTAAAGCTCACAGATAAGCATTTTAAGCAAAACATTTGTTGGCTTATAGCAATAATGTATTTTTATTGTTTTAAGTTTATTAGAACATATATTAACTAATGTACTCCACATTTTTGTTTGGTGAATCAACCCTCAGTTCTGACTGCAGTTGTAGGAATCACAGTGGATGTTCTGGTTCTCATCCTCTGTGTCTCTGGCTTCATGTGGATCAGGTGAGAATCTTTCTAAGACTTTCCTTTCACTTTATCATTTTAATCCATCGTTTCATTCATCCATCCATCCATTAATTAATTCATATAAAACAGGAAGAAGGACTCCAAATCCACCTCTGACATTAAGGACACAGCAGACGATGGACAGGTGAGTTCAGATCAAATAGTATTTGTTATCTATCAGATGTATTTCATTGGTTGATTAATCTTGCCTGGCACAATGGAACCAATGGAATAGTCCACAGGTCTGCTTATCTTGTCTGTCCTCTCTCCATCAGGGAGACTGTAGTCCCATGTATGACAACATCTCAGGCTCTGCAGCACAGAGAGCAGACAGAGGAGAGCAGGATGACAGTCACTACACCAGTGTCCACTTCTCTGGCTCCAATAACCAGGAAGTGCCTCTGCATTCCACTGTTCAACTGCCTCAACCCCAGAAAGAGGATGAGGATGTCCAGCGTGATGCTGTGAAATTCTACCATCCCAGTGTTGCCACCCGGTGAGCAAGTACAGATATTACAACATCTCAGATAAATTATAAAATAAATGGTTCATGTGCTTGACAGTTAGGAATGCATAAGACTTGTATGTTAAGCAGATCAGCAGTTGTTCAGATAAATGTATTAAGATGTACAATGACTTCACACCCTTACCGTCGGGCTGACGGTGTCGGAGGATGAGGTCTGACACCAACGGGCCAGAGACAGTTTCTATCTACAAGCCATCAGACTGCTTAACACTTGAACTGGACTGACCACCTGCAATGTTTCCTCGCACCTTAACACACACACACACACAATCATGCACAAACACACACACACACACAATCATGCACAAACACACACACACAATCATGCACAAACACACACACACAATCATGCACAAACACACACACACACATTCATGCACAAACACACACACACACACAATCATGCACAAACACACACACACACACAATCATGCACAAACACACACACACACACACTCATGCACAAACCCACACACACACATACATACATTCATGCTACACATCACAACTGCTGCTACCAGACTCTTATTATGATTGTTAAATACTGCACTATTGAACCCATTGCCCCTCATCCTCCCCTTCCCCAAAACACAAGAAAATAATGGACTATTAATCATCTCCCTTGTATTATACTTATGCTACAATGTTTATTCTATTCTACTGAGACATTTTCTTTATGTTCGTATTGTTATCTTTTATTATGTCTTATTGTTGTTGCATTATTAAGAAGGAACCTGCCAGTAAGCATTTAGTTGGACAGTGTATACCATGAGTATCCTGTACATACGACTAATATAACTTGAAACAATGACTTTAAATGAGACCCCAGAAGTGAGGATTGATGATAACATGTTGCATCTCCTTTCTCATCAGACCTCTCTCACAGGAAGCTGAGGAGGACCTCTCTGTGTTCTATAGAACAGTTAACAAACCCAGAACCAAGAAGACCTGAACACAAGATGATCTCTGCTGTGTCCCAAATGGTACCTTGTTGTCTCTAGTGTAATATGTAGTCGTGGGCTCATGGCTTGAGACTGAGCTTTGCTTTGTATATCTGAAAGGGAACAAGACAATACCAAACTTGTCATTAAGCAGTATTACTTTAGCTCTTTGCGTGAGGTTTAGCGAGAGGAAAATGTTGCCCTTAATGCTTTAGGTCGTCACGGGTGGTGGCACAACAAATTGGGGAAGAATTACTGTAGCTTCAGTACTGTTAACGATTAATGTACAATACTATATAGCCACACTGTTATTCACTTCAGAACCTATTCAGACTTTAGATAAGTTGACTTCACATGGACATGATTCCAAAATCAAGTCCAAAATTGTTGCCTACTTATCTCAAGTCTGAATTGGGCCAAAGATACACATCTTGCTATTAATAATGTAAAAACATTTTTTTTAAATAATTTAGTGTTGAACTATCCTCTTGAATAAAAGTATATGATAAAACTGGGCTTGATTTCACCCCCCAAAAAAATGTACCTTTATTTAACTAGGCAAGTCAGTTAAAGAACAAATTATTTTTTACCATGACAGCCTACAATGACGGCCTACTCTCAGTACGCTCCATGTATTAAAAAAGCGGCCTACAGGGAGGAGGTGAGGTCCTCATTCCCAGTTGCTAATAGATGTATATTATTATTAGTATTGGATAGAAAACACTCTGAAGTTTTAAAACTGTTGGTTTGAATGACGTCTGTGAGTAAACAGAACTCATTTGACAGGCAAAAACCTGAGAAGAAAAAACAGGAAGTGTTGTGTAGTGTTGAACTACCCTCTTGAATAAAAGTACATGATAAAACTGGGCATTTCACCCCCAGAAATGTTACCTATGTTTAACTAGGCAAGTCCAAATTCTTATTTATAATGACAGCCTACAATGACGGCCTACACTCACTGTGCATGTTTAAATAGCAGTAATCCGCTTTATTTAAGAGGCCTAACAATAAATGTACATATGATTTGATCATCACATCCCAACTGTAGTATTTTAGGTTGTATCACTTATAGAATAACTAATAATAACTGGACAGGAGGGAGCAGCTCATTTGGGAAACTTTACTAATCCAAAACATGGTAGTACAACACAGGGGCATGTTTGAGGCAGCAAATTCTATCAATGTATTAAAGTTAAGAGGTCCCAGGATTAACCAATCAGGTAAGTGATAATCGTATCTAGGCAGATTACCATGTTAAAACCTCTTAGAACTACCCATCCCGGATCCGGTATATTTGTCATCAGCAACGCTGAATAGCATAGCGCAACAGTCCAAAAATATTACTAGAAAATATTCATATTCATGAAATCACACATGAAATATAGCGAAACACAGTTTAGCCTTTTGTTAATCACCCTGTCGTCTCAGATTTTGAAATTATGCTTTACAGCGAAAGCAATACAAGCGTTTGTGTAAGTGTATCGATAGCCTAGCATAGCATTATGTACACTTAGCATCAGGAAGCTTGGTCACGAAAATCAGAAAAGCAATCAAATTAATAATTTACCTTTGATGAGCTTCGGATGTTTTCACTCACGAGACTCCCAGTTAGACAGCAAATGTTCCTTTTGTTCCATAAAGATATTTTTTATATCCAAATACCTTCGTTAGTTTGATGCGTTATGCCTAGGAATCCACCGGAAATAGCGGTCACGACAATTTAGACAAAAATTCCAAATTATATTCATAATATCGACAGAAACATGGCAAATGTTTTTTATAATCAATCCTCAAGGTGTTTTTCAAATATCTATTCGATAATATATCAACCGGGACAGTTGGCTATTCCCTAGGACCGGGAGGAAAAATGGCTACCTCTCTGTTTTGAGCAAAAATCACACTGAGCCCTTTAGCGATGTAGACGTTTACACTCATTCTTCAAAATAAAGGCCTGAAACTATGGCTAAAGGCTGTAGACACCTTAGGGAAGTCACAGAAAACGGAATCTGGTAGATATCCCTTTCAATGGGCAATAGGGATGCATAGAAAGACAGGGGTTTCAAAATAAGAGTCACTTCCTGATTGGATTTTTCTCAGGATTTCGCATGCAATAGCAGTTCTGTTATACAGACAATAATTTTACAGTTTTGGAAACTTTAGAGTGTTTTCTATCCTAAGCTGTCAATTATATGCATATTCTAGCATCTGGTCCTGAGAAATAGGCAGTTTACTTTGGGGACGTTATTTTTCAAAAAATTAAAATAGTGCACCCTAGCTTCAAGAGGTTTTAATAGACCAATCTATTACACCATCCATCCACCAGACTAGAATAGACCTACACATAGTCTGTGTCTGAAATGGCATCCTATTACCTATATACTGTCAGGTGACATTTCAGATGCAGCCATCCTCTCTAATAGTTAGAAGTCAAACAAATGATGTCAGGAACTCCAAATGTCAAGTCACTCTTGGGGATTGTCTTTGCAATGACGTCTCACAAATCATCAACGCCATGGTGATGCTCCATGACAATTTATTTGGATGGTTGAAGTGTTGAAGAGGAGTTGGAGTAACAACACTACACCCTTTGGGAAAACCTTAAAGAATTGTTTCGGCTGTCCCCATAGGAGAACCCTTTGAAGAACCCTTTTTGGTTGCAGGTAGAACCTCTTTCGTTCCATGTAGAACTCTTTAGGGTTCCATGTAGAACCCTTTCAACAGACCAGATGTTTTTTAACTTTCTGTGGAGAAACCGTACCCGTCACATTAGGAAACTGTTGCATTGAACACATGAGTATGGTGGGCTGAATTGTCTGGACAATCCTACTTTAAATAATACTTTTAAGATCAATTTGATAAAACACTTCCTAAGAAGACCTACTTCTATGTGAAACCTTATTCCTCATCATGCCTTTTCTACTTTTGGTGGCCTTAACTTCATGTTGGTTTGTTATTGACAAAGTTCCAGTGAAACTCTGCTTTTCATCAACAGGTTTTCTAGTGATGATCCTTCATTTAGAAGCACCATTTCTCTCCACACATATATTATATTTGTAATAACCAGCACATGTTGTACAACAATGAATCTTTGTTTTTAAAATATTGGTTCAGAAATAATATCCTATTGGTGAGACAACTTGTAAATGCAGTCTTTTACTTCATTATGACTCATTGTTATCACTTTACAAGATTCCTTTAACGCCTAAAGAGTTTACAATTATTTTTGTCTCCATTCCCTCAAGTGTTGCTTTATTTTTTATTTACTTATTTAACTAGGCAAGTCAGATAAGAACAAATTTTTATTTTCAATGACAGCGGGTTAAAAATGGCTTTGTTCGGGGGAAAAACAACAGACTTCTACCTTGTCAGCTCGGGGACTCAATCTCACAACCTTCCGGTTACTAGTCCAATGCTTTAACCACTAGGCTACCTGCCGCCCCATTATTCAGGAGCATGTTAAGACCCTCAGAACCTACCTTCAATTACCCCTGTTGACTCAATAGTAGTAAAGATTGGTTTTTGTTTTAGTCCATTCAACAACAGAGCGATACTTGCCTTGTATCAACAGGATTTTATATCTATCTATACACCTTATGTAATTCCTTATTGGAATCGTTTTATTGATAATATCTGTTGTCTCATACATACGTACTTTCTAACACAATTAAGGAAGGTTATTATAAAATGATTCATTAATATTACCCTGCCAACCACTAAATGAAGATTTAAAAATAGATACATTCAAATTGTACCTTTTGCAACAGTTTTGCATCTTCTTTTGAATGGTATTAATGTAAAGAATTTTAGGCAAGACATCAGTAGATTTATAATGGAAAATCTGCATTTAGATTTGACACTATTATGGAGAGACGTATTACATTCATTCTTTACCGACGATATAAATCATTTGGATGGACATTTTTATTATTCATTCACTCGCCGTACAGTAGGTGGCAGCAATACGGCAATAGGTGTAGTCTGCCATAAAACCTTAAAGAAGAACAAGACAACAGGAAATTGTTTACGAGCACAGCTCGGGTCGAACATTTCATATCATACAAAGGAACAGTGGCTTCCACAATGGATCGGGTAAGTCTGATTTTAACATTATATGCCCGCTGTGTTGTATAAAATGTCTAGGCCTAGTTTTCATCATCTTTGAACCTCTACATTGCTGTGTTCTGTTTGGAGCGGCAGGTAGCCTAGTGGTTAGAGCGTTGGGTCAGTAACCGAATCCCCGAGCTGTCAAAGTAAACATATGTCGTTCTGTTCCTGAACAAGGCTGTTGACCCATTGTTGATGGTCCGTCATTGGAAATAATCATTTGTTCTTAACTGACTTGCCTAGTTAATATCTTTTTTTAAATAGCCTATAATTATATCATTTGTATTTATGGATACTCTTCCTGGGGTCCAGCAAAATTAAGACAGTTCATACAATCATGTTTAGGAATCTGTGACTATGACCTAATTCTCTTCTTCCGCCCAGTGTGCACATGTTCACATTCCTTCACCGATTTCTTACACATTAGCCATTATTTGACCAGATATTCAAGTGGCCGTTCTAACAAAGAAAAGAAATGGCTGCAGTTCCAAACACGTTGTTTTTCCTCGTGGTATCCCCGTCGAAACCGGATGCAGTTTGATTGCCAATTTTGCTTGAAGGAGCGATTGAACAACTTTGGTCGCTTGCGGGGATGATATGACCCACAATTCAATGGAAACTGTAGTCACATGTCAAACTCTGGTGGCCGCGACGTGTCAAATTTAATCAACAACCTGCACTTTCAGCATCTCAGGAATATGAATCGAGCTGTCTAAAAAAATCTATTGATTTTTAGCTTTGGGAAATTGGCTCAGTTTCGTAGTGATTGCAATTCAGAAATGTATTGGAATAAATTACCAAACTATGGGTAACTGTAGCTAGCTACCTGTTAGCTTACTCGGTTCATTAATAGCTTTAGGTTGGTTGTTTTTAAGTTAAACTTCAAGATTTCCACCAAGGACGTTGCCTCTCCCATAATCACTCTCCCTCGCTTGGGCAATGGACATTTTAAGGTACACTCGGATGTAAAACGTCATTCAAGGGCTGAGGGTTTAGAGCCGAGGGCTTTTGAATTTGAATTGTAGCTGGAAGGCAATCAGGAAGATTCAAGATCAGGTGGGACCATTATAGTCAATGAGAGGGCAGATATGCGTGTTTCCACTAGTTACACAGCCACAGAGTCAAACGCCTATAACGTATTTTTATTAATTTAGGGTTATGCATAAAGTTAGTGTTTGCGAGGTTAGGGTTAAAATTACATTTAAAAAGACCAGTTGTATAAATGGGCGTGGGTTGTGGTAACTAGTGATGACCAGGCACTACTTCCATACAAAATGTTTTTTTTTTTTCTCAAAGTTGCCTGGATGTGACGTGTCCTACTTTTACCAATACACTCCTAACAACCTACTCGTTTCAAAAATGTATATATGATCAAATAAGCCAGATTTTGGGCACAATTATCCCTTTTGTTACTCCTCTTCTGCGCTGTTCGATAGGAAATGACTGGTATAAGAAATACGGTGGAAACTAGCCCATGCCTCCACCAATCCAACGCTCTTATATTTGTGGGTTGCAGTGAACGATTGAACATTTCTTGTAAAAGGAGATTTACGAGGGATGCACCCAAATCAGAGGTTTAGACTGAATTAATACAATATTTGGTTTAATGATCAACTGTAATACGTCTTGTCGAACAGGAAGAGCTTAGCCTGTCCCCCTCCACCCTCCAGGAGTCCCCAGGTCAACCGCCTCTCCGTACTTTACTGCTGGTTCTGGTCGACTGCAGGAAAACACCGGGGCAGACTGGAACTGAGAGAGGAGAAGAAATGGAAGATGGAGATTTGATTTCATTAAGTATGTGGATTAGATTAGTCTGCTTCTGTTACAATGAATTGGTTCATTATATACTGATGAAAATATCTGGTCGTTCCACCTAATTTTGAGAAGTGTAACTTGCTCCCCCAAACGTTTGATTTCACCTAATTGTAACGTTCTTTCATGAAGAGCACATGTTCAACGTCATAAAAACATGTTTTCCCAAGAGGTTATATGAAAATACATACTGTACTAAGTGCCAATGTGCTAAATAAAGTAACAGGGGACAACTGAAAACAACAAAACCACTAGTTTACATTGGTAAAATAGTCCTTTTAAATCAGCCACAAATGTGCTTATGACAGGGGTAATGGAAGCTAGTTTTGTTCCACAGGTGGTGAAAATTGAATGCAAGCTTCAAAAAAAATATTCTACCATATCAATTTATGGGTAAAATGGTTCACTTGCTCAGTTTTCTACAGAAAACACCAGATAATTGATAAAAAGACTAGAACCAGCTTACCTGCCTTTGCTCTATAATTGGACTATTTGATGTTCGATGTTTCTTTTGCCCAAAAATGTAAGGAACCGTTTCACCATATTACAACATTGATTGACCTTAAAATGGGGGACAGACGTAAATTAATCACTAATTAAATGAAATAAATAATGTTCAGAAATGACTGTCAAAGTAACCAAATAACTAGGGCTTTACATGCACACTCATAATTTCCTATTAAACTGATTATGGCATTAGTCATGTAAACACCTTACTCTGCTGATCTTAATTGGTGTAAGGTCATAACCGAAGTAAGGATACACCTTTAAAAACACCTGGTTTTCTGAGAATTCTTTAGACTGATTAGGACATGTAAACACTTTAATCAGAGTTATAGAGGTGTATTTAATCTGTGTATGTGCTAACACAAGCAGCACCAGCTAACTTCTTTTGACCGAGGGCAGTGAACGTTTATTTAGTCATTTTTTTAGATGTGTCCATGTAAACAGGTTTATTAGGGAAATTGTTAATTCAAAGCATGTCAACATCTAAATCAAACTCTTCTACTAATTGACTTCACAATTAACCTATTATTCTGCACTTGTAACTTTACTCAACGATGGTAAAACTTGGAGAAATGATTGTATTAGTTCTGTTAAAATCTTTCTAGAAGTGCCACAGGGTTGATGTGCCACAGGGTTGATGTGACACAGGGTTGATGTGACACAGGGTTGATGGAGAGACTTTTCAAATTCAGAATTGTCACTTTATCAAGTCTTTATTCATATTATTTAATAACAGATTTAAAATATAATACTGATGCACAATTTCTACTGGAAAATATGAAAGTGACCCAAAAGGCCTTAATTTCATGGTAGGACCCATCTGTTTATGGACCCATATTTGCAAAACCTAACTATTCAATGCCTTTGTTTCACAGGGGACATCCCTAATCGTTGCTCTCTAAGTGGGAGGGGCTTATCGTCTGGGGAGCCTCAACAACATCATGATGCTGACAAGAAAGAGAAGAGTCTCTCCAGATCAGAACACCTCAAACACCAGCATAGAGGTACAGGGAAGAAACCTCACCACTGCTCTGTCTGTGGGAAGAGTTTTGATAAACAAGACTTGACTATTAATGAGCAAATTCACACTGGAGAGAAACCGTTCCACTGCTCTCAGTGCGGGAAGAGTTTCACTGCATCTAAAACTTTAAAATCTCATCAGAGAATTCATGCAGGGGAGAGGCCTTACCCCTACTTTGATTGTTTGAAGCATTTCTCACAATCAGGATTCCAGACTACACAAAAACACACAGGACCTCCTTATAGCTGTGATCAGTGTGGGAAGAGATTCAATCAATTAGTACACCTGACTATACACCAGCGCATACACACAGGAGAGAAGCCTTATAGCTGTGATCAGTGTGGGAAGAGCTTCAATCAATCAGGAGACCTGACTAAACACCAACGCATACACACAGGAGAGAAGCCTTATAGCTGTGATCAGTGTGGGAAGAGCTTCAAGCACTCAGGAGTCCTGACTAAACACCAACCCATACACACAGGAGAGAAGCCTTATAGCTGTGATCAGTGTGGAAGAAGAGCTTCAACTCAAACACCTGAACGCATACACACAGAAGAGAAGCCTTATAGCTGTGATCAGTGTGGGAAGAGCTTCAAGCACTCAGGAGTCCTGACTAAACACCAACACATACACACAGGAGAGAAGCCTTATAGCTGTGATCAGTGTGGGAAGAGCTTCAATCAATCAGATCACCTGACTAAACACCAACGCATACACACTGGAGAGAAGCCTTATAGCTGTGATCAGTGTGGGAAGAGCTTCAATCAATCAGGACACCTGACTATTCACCAACGCATACACACAGGGGAGAAGCCTTATAGCTGTGATCAGTGTGGGAAGAGCTTCAATCATTCAGGATCCCTGATTATACACCAGCGCATACACACAGGGGAGAAGCCTTATAGCTGTGATCAGTGTGGGAAGAGCTTCAATCAATCAGGAGACCTGACTAAACACCAACGCATACACACAGGAGAGAAGCCTTATAGCTGTGATCAGTGTGGGAAGAGCTTCAATCAATCAGATCACCTGACTAAACACCAACGCATACACACAGGAGAGAAGCCTTATAGCTGTGATCAGTGTGGGAAGAGCTTCCATCAATCAGGAGACCTGACTAAACACCAACGCATACACACAGGAGAGAAGCCTTATAGCTGTGATCAGTGTGGGAAGAGCTTCAATCAATCAGGACACCTGACTAAACACCAACGCATACACACAGGAGAGAAGCCTTAGCTGTGATCAGTGTGAGAAGAGTTTCAGGACATCAGATCACCTGACTATACACCAACGCATACACTTTGGAGAGAAGCCTTATAGCTGTGATCAGTGTGGAAAGCGCTTCAATCAATCAGGATCCCTGATTATACACCAGCGCATACACAGAGGAGAGAACCCTTATAGCTGTGATCAGTGTGAGAAGACTTTCAGGACGTCAGATCACCTGACTATACACCAACGCATACACACAGGAGAGAAGCCTTATAGCTGTGATCAGTGTGGGAAGAGCTTCAATCAATCAGGACACCTGACTAAACACCAACGCATACACACAGGAGAGAAGCCTTATAGCTGTGATCAGTGTGGGAAGAGCTTCAATCATTCAGGATACCTGACAACACACCAGCTCACACACACTGGAGAGAAACCTTACTCTTGTCTATGTGGAAAAAGCTTTGCTCATTCAGGGACACTGAAAAAACACCAGAAATCACACATGTTTTCTTTCATCTCCCTCCTCTCTGGCACCGTTTCCAGATCCCTAAATAAAGTTTCAATAGAAAACATCTTGTAAAGAGTCATCCATTTCCCATTCTCTAACTAAGTCTGATTACCATGGTAACCTGTGTAGCATAATATGCATCTCTGGATCCATATTTATCAAGCGTCTTGGAGTAGGAGTCCTGTGTGTGTGGTGGCGTGTTCAGAGCTGTATCTATTTCATTAACTCCTACTATCCTTTAAATAATAATAGAATAATGTTTCAACAATACTAGGTGTGTATTCAGGAGATCAATAAATTAAATCCATTATCTGCTCAACCCCATCTGCTTCTCACTTCTTTTATATGTTTTTTATATGGACCAGAGGCCTTTTCTAGAATATTTTGCTCCAAAAAGATCTTGGCATATTTATTGTAAAACCCTTTAACAGGTGTTAGTGCATCTGATGGGCCATACAGAAGAATGCAGCTATAGGAAATGTTGTTCTCATCCTCTGTCTCTCTGGCTTCATGTGGTTCAGGTGACCATTTTTCTAAAGACTTATCTTTCACTTTATCATCTTGATTGTTATTCAATGACTGATTCATTAATTTGTGTAAAAAAACATGAAGAAAGCCTCAATCTGACACGGGGCACAGCAGGGAATGGACAGGTGAGTTGAGGTCAAAAAGCATTTGTTTTCTTTCAGATCTTTTTTATCAGTGTTTGATTCATCTTGCCTGGCCCAGTGGAACCAATGGAATAGTCCCAAGGTATGTTTGTCTGTCTTTTCTCCTCTCCAGGGAGACTCAGTCCAGTTTATGACAACGTCTCAGGAATGGCCATGGCCCCTACTGCGGCACAGACTAACAAGGTGATGCTGACTACACCAATGCCCACCTCTCTTGCTCCAATAACCAGGAAGTGCCTCTGTACTCCACTGTCCAACCTCCTCAACCCCAGAAAGAAGATGAGTATATTCTTGGGTTTAATTTAGTATACTATATGGTTTAATATACCTTTGGCCAAACCCAAAGTGCTATACAGAGACCCAGCCTAAAACCCCAAACAGCAAGCAATGCAGGTGTAGAAGCACGATGGCTAGGAAAAACTCCCTAGAAAGGCCACAACCTAGGAAGAAACCGCGAGAGGAACCAGGCTATGTGGGGTGGACAGTCCTCTTCTGGCTGTGCCGGGTGGAGATTATGACAGAACATGGCCAAGATGTTCAAATGTTCATAAATGACCAGCATGGTCAAATAATAGTAATCACAGTGAACAGGTCAGGGTTCCATAGCCACAGGCAGAACAGTTGAAACGAGCAGCAGCACGGCCAGGTGGACTGGGGACAACGAGTCATCATGCCAGGTAATCCTTAGGCATAGTCCTAGGGCTCATGTCCTCCGAGATAGAGAAATAGAAAATTAGAGAGAGCATACTTAAATTCACACAGGACACCGGATAAGACAGGAGATATACTCCAGATATAACAAACTGACCCTAGCCCCCTGACACAAACTACTGCATCATAAATACTGGAGGCTGAGACAGGAGGGGTCAGGAGACACTGTGGCCCCATCCGATGATACCCCCGGACGGGACCAAACAGGCAGGATATAACCCCACCCACTTTGCCAAAGCACAGCCCCCACAATACTAGAGGGATATCTTCAACCACCAACTTTCCATCCTGAGACAAGGCCGAGTATAGCCCACAAAGATCTCCGCCACGGCACAACCCAAAGGGGGTGCCAACCCAGACAGGAAGACCACGTCAGTGACTCGACACGCTCAAGTGACGCACCCCTCCTAGGGACGGCATAGAAAAGCACCAGTAAATCAGTTACTCAGCCCCTGTAATAGGGTTAGAGGCAGAGAATCCCAGTGGAGAGAGGGGAACTGGTCAGGCAGAGGCAGCAAGGGCGGTTCGTTGCTCCAGTGCCTTTCCGTTCACCTTCACACTCCTGGGACAGACTACACTCAATCATAGGACCTACTGAGTTGAGTCTTCAGTAAAGACTTAAAGGTTGAGACCGAGTCTGCGTCTCTCACATGGGTAGGCAGACCATTCCATAAAAATGGAGCTCTATAGGAGAAAGCCCTGCCTCCAGCTGTTTGCTTAGAAATTCTAGGGACAATTAGGAGGCCTGCATCTTGTGACCGTAGCGTACATGTAAGTATGTACGACAGGACCAAATCAGAAAGATAGGTAGGAGCAAGCCCATGTAATGCTTTGTAGGTTAGCAGTAAAACCTTGAAATCACCCCTTGCATTAACAGGAAGTCAGTGTAGAGAGGCTAGCACTGAAGTAATATGATACATTTTTGGGGTTCTAGTCAGGATTCAAGCAGCCGTATTTAGCACTAACTGAAGTTTATTTAGTGCTTTATCCGGGTAGCCGGAAAGTAGAGCATTGCAGTAGTCTAACCTAGAAGTAACAAAAGCATGGATTAATTTTTCTGCATAATTTTTGGACAGAAAATTTCAGATTTTTGCAATGTTATGAAATGGAAAAAAGCTGTCTTTGAAACCGTCTTTAAGTTCCTCAAAAGAGAGATCAGGGTCCAGAGTAACGCAGAGGTCCTTCACAGTTTTATTTGAGACGACTGTACAACCATCAAGATTAATTGTCAGATTCAACAGAAGATCTCTTTGTTTCTTGGGCCGAGAACAAGCATCTCTGTTTTGTCCGAGTTTAAAAGTAGAACGTTTGCAGCCATCCACTTCCTTGTGTCTGAAACACAGACTTCCAGCGAGGGCAATTTTGGGGCTCTGCCATGTTTCATTGAAATATACAGCTGTGTGTCATCCGCATAGCAGTAAAAGTTAACATTATGTTTTCAAATGACATCCCCAAAAGGTAAAATTCATAGTGAAAACAATAGTGGTTCTAAAACGGAACCTTGAGGAACACCGAAATTTACAGTTGATTTGTCAGAGGACAAACCATTCAAAGAGACAAATTGATATCTTTCCGACAGATAAGATCTAAACCAGGCCAGAACTTGTCCGTGTAGACCAATTTGGGTTTCAATCTCTCCAAAAGAATGTGGTGATCGATGGTATCAAAAGCAGCACTAATGTCTAGGAGCACGAGGACAGATGCAGAGCCTCGGTTTGACGCCATTAAAAGGTCATTTACCACCTTCACAGGTGCAGTCTCAGTGCTATGATGGGGTCTAAAACCCGACTGAAGCATTTCAGTACACATTGTTTGTCTTCAGGAAGCCAGTGAGTTGCCGCGCAACAGCTTTTTCCCCCCAAAATTGAGAGGAATGGAAGATTCGATATAGGCCGATAGTTTTTTATATTTTCTGGTTTGGCTTTTTCAAGAGAGTCATTACTGCCACTTTTAGTGCGTTTGGTACACATCCGGTGGATAGAGAGCCATTTATTATGTTCAACATAGGAGGGTCAAGAACAGGAAGCAGCTGTTTCACTAGTTTAGTTGGAATAGGGTCCAGTATGCAGCTTGAAGGTTTAGAGGCCATGATTATTTTCATCACTGTGTCAAGAGATATAGTATGAAAACACTTGAGTGTCTCCCTTGATCCTATGTCCTGGCAGAGTTGTGCAGACTCAGGACAACTGAGCTTTGGAGGAATACGCAGATTTAAAGAGGAGTCCGTAATTTGCTTTCTAATGATCATGATCTTTTTCTCAAAGAAGTTCATGAATTTATTACTGCTGAAGTGAAAGCCATCCTCTCTTAGGGAATGCTGCTTTTTAGTTAGCTTTGCAACAGTACCAAAAATACATTTCTGATTGTTCTTATTTTCCTCAATTAAGTTTGAAAATAGGATGATCGAGCAGCAGTAAGGGCTCTTTGATACTGCACGGTACTGTCTTTCCAAGCTAGTCGGAAGACTTCCAGTTTGGTGTGGAGCCATTTCCGTTCCAATTTTCTGGAAGCTTGCTTCAGAGCTCTGGTATTTTCTTATAGCAGGGAGCTAGTTTCTTATGACAAATGTTTTTAGGGGTGCAACTGCATCTAGGGTATTGCGCAAGGTTAAACTGAGTTCTTCAGTTAGGTGGTTAACTGATTTTTGTCCTCTGACGTCCTTGGGTAGGCAGAGGGAGTCTGGAAGGGCATCAAGGAATCTTTGGGTTGTCTGAGAATTTATAGCACGACTTTTGATGCTCCTTGGTTGGGGTCTGAGCAGATTATTTGTTGCGATTGCAAACGTAATAAAATGGTGGTCCGATAGTCCAGGATTATTAGGAAAACATTAAGATCCACAACATTTATTCCATGGGACAAAACTAGGTCCAGAGTATGACTGTGGCAGTGAGTAGGTCCGGAGACTGTTGGACAAAACCCACTGAGTCGACGATGGCTCCGAAAGCCTTTTGGAGTGGGTCTGTGGACTTTTCCATGTGAATATTAAAGTCACCAAAAATTAGAATATTATCTGCTATGACTACAAGGTCAGATAGGAACTCAGTGAGGAACGCTGTACATGGCCCAGGAGGCCGGTAAACAGTAGCTATAATACATGATTGAGTAGGCTGCAAAGTTTTCATGACTAGAAGCTCAAAAGACAAACGTTGTTTTTTTGTTGTAAATTGACATTTGCTATCGTAAATGTTTGCAATACCTCCACCTTTGCGGGATGCGCGGGGGGATATGGTCACTAGTGTAACCAGGAGGTGAGGCCTCATTTAACACAGTAAAGTCCTCAGGCTTAAGCCATGTTTCAGTCAGGTCAATCACGTCAAGATTATGATCAGTGATTAGTTAATTGACTATAACTGTGTTGGAATTGAGGGATCTAACATTAAGTAGCCCTATTTTGAGATGTGAGGTATCACGATCTCTTTCAATAATGGCAGGAATGGAGGAGGTCTTTTCTAGTGAGATTGATAAGGCGAACACCGCCATGTTTAGTTTTGCCCAACCTGGGTTGAGGCACAGACACGGTCTCAATGGGGATAGCTGAGCTGACTACACTGACTGTGCTAGTGGCAGACTCCACTAAGCTGGCAGGCTGGCTAAAAGCCTGCTGCCTGGCCTGCACCCCATTTCATTGCGGAGCTAGAGGAGTTAGAGCCCTGTCTATGTTCGTAGATAAGATGAGAGCACCCTCCAGCTAGGATGGAGTCCATTACTCCTCAACAGGCCAGGCTTGGTCCTGTTTGTGGGTGAGTTCCAGAAAGAGGGCAAATTATCTACAAATTCTATCTTTTGGGAGGGGCAAAAACAGTTTTCAACCAGCTAACTGGGAGGGGGGCCAGAGACAATTACTAAATGCAGACACATCTTTCTAGCTGATTTACACGTTGAATCTATGTTGCGCTTGGCGATCTCTGACTGTTTCATCCTAACATTGTTGGTGCCGATGTGGATAACAATGGAGGGAGGGAGAACAGTGAGGGTGGTGGGTTGAGCACCTGCAGTGAAGCTGCTGAAGCTTGCTCTGGCTCAACACATCTTGACTAAAAGATTTAGAAATTAGTTTGACATTGCCATAGTTCAACAGCTGGAAAGCCGTCAGTAACATACTCCCAGAGATAGCAATATATTCAGTATTCACTGAATGAAGTAGCCTACCCATCCCATTTACATTTACATTTAAGTCATTTAGCAGACGCTCTTATCCAGAGCGACTTACAAATTGGTGCGTTCACCTTATGACATCCAGTGGAACAGCCACTTTACAATAGTGCATCTAAATCTTTTAAGGGGTGGGGGGTGAGAAGGATTACTTTATCCTATCCTAGGTATTCCTTAAAGAGGTGGGGTTTCAGGTGTCTCCGGAAGGTGGTGATTGACTCCGCTGTCCTGGCGTCGTGAGGGAGTTTGTTCCACCATTGGGGGCCAGAGCAGCGAACAGTTTTGACTGGGCTGAGCGGAACTGAACTTCCTCAGTGGTAGGGAGGCGAGCAGGCCAGAGGTGGATGAACGCAGTGCCCTTGTTTGGGTGTAGGGCCTGATCAGAGCCTGGAGGTACTGAGGTGCCGTTCCCCTCACAGCTCCGTAGGCAAGCACCATGGTCTTGTAGCGGATGCGAGCTTCAACTGGAAGCCAGTGGAGGGAGCGGAGGAGCGGGGTGACGTGAGAGAACTTGGGAAGGTTGAACACCAGACGGGCTGCGGCGTTCTGGATGAGTTGTAGGGGTTTAATGGCACAGGCAGGAAGCCCAGCCAACAGCGAGTTGCAGTAATCCAGACGGGAGATGACAAGTGCCTGGATTAGGACCTGCGCCGCTTCCTGTGTGAGGCAGGGTCGTACTCTGCGGATGTTGTAGAGCATGAACCTACAGGAACGGGCCACCGCCTTGATGTTAGTTGAGAACGACAGGGTGTTGTCCAGGATCACGCCAAGGTTCTTAGCGCTCTGGGAGGAGGACACAATGGAGTTGTCAACCGTGATGGCGAGATCATGGAACGGGCAGTCCTTCCCCGGGAGGAAGAGCAGCTCCGTCTTGCCGAGATTCAGCTTGAGGTGGTGATCCGTCATCCACACTGATATGTCTGCCAGACATGCAGAGATGCGATTCGCCACCTGGTCATCAGAAGGGGGAATTGTATTCATCAACTAAATAAATGATACTATATCCTTCCTGTTTGGCCCTGTCCGGGGGTGTCCTCGGATGGGGCCACAGTGTCTCCTGACCCCTCCTGTCTCAGCCTCCAGTATTTATGCTGCAGTAGTTTATGTGTCGGGGGGCTAGGTTCAGTTTGTTATATCTGGAGTCCTTCTCCTGTCATATTCGGTGTCCTGTGTGAATTTAAGTGTGCTCTCTCTAATTCTCTTTCTTTCTCTCTCTCGGAGGACCTGAGCCCTAGGACCATGCCTCAGGACTACCTGACATGATGACTCCTTGCTGTCCCCAGTCCACCTGGCCGTGCTGCTGCTCCAGTTTCAACTGTTCTGGCTTATTATTATTGGACCATGCTGGTCATTTATGAACATTTGAACATCTTGGCCATGTTCTGTTATCTCCACCCGGCACAGCCAGAAGAGGACTGGCCACCCCACATAGCCTGGTTCCTCTCTAGGTTTCTTCCTAGGTTTTGGCCTTTCTAGGGAGTTTTTCCTAGCCACCGTGCTTCTACACCTGCATTACTTGCTGTTTGGGGTTTTAGGCTGGGTTTCTGTACAGCGCTTTGAGATATCAGCTGATGTACGAAGGGCTATATAAATACATTTGATTTGATTACTATTGGGACGACCTTCGCCTAAACCCTAAACTAACACTAATCTTAACCAATTTACATTTATACTTTATAGAGGTGTGGACATCCCAATGATCCCGAATAGCACAGACCCTCTGGGAAGGTCTATGAACTGCTCTATTCGACTGAAGGGACATCCCAAGTTGTCTGATGTGGAACTGGTAACAACACAGTCTGTGATTGACTAACAACATTTAGATCTGAATACAGCGACATAAATGACATACCATGACATGAGGTGCTGAGGGAAAGACAGATTATCTATGATATTAACTAGGCCATTAGCGATAACAGGAAATACACAAGCCGTAGGCTCCACTATAGTTCAAGGTGGCTATGCCGGATTGTCTGCTTGCACGGGAAAAATTGTACGTTTCTAACATTTATGGTTGAGATTGAATTAATATAAACTATGCACATTATGACTTTCATTAACACGCGATGCAGGCGTCACGCAGACGTTAGTAGCATGTCATGTAAGTCAGACGCGTCACACTAGTAAGGCGTTGGTGTCATGTCAGGTGGTACGGTTGCCTAGGCTTATATATGTCCCTTATCACCCCCCATAGAACTCTTCAGGGCGCTTGCCATCCTCCTGTCTCTCTCAACAGTCACAGGTAAATTTGAAGGAAGGGATCTAGCCTCCTAATGTTCGTTTCTCTCTTTAAAAATCCTTGATTTCCTTTTTCTTTTGGAAAACATTCCTTTCCAGTGTGGTGATCAACCCAGAGTAGCCATTAGCCGTGGTCTCCAGGCTGGTCATGTGGTGGGGATCAACCCAGAGTAGCCATTAGCCGTGGTCTCCAGGCTGGTCATGCGGTGGTGATCAACCCAGAGTAGCCATTAGCCGTGGTCTCCAGGCTGGTCATGTGGTGGTGATCAACCCAGAGTAGCCATTAGCCGTGGTCTCCAGGCTGGTCATGTGGTGGTGATCAACCCAGAGTAGCCATTAGCCGTGGTCTCCAGGCTGGTCATGTGGTGGTGATCAACCCAGAGTAGCCATTAGCCGTGGTCTCCAGGCTGGTCATGTGGTGGTGATCAACCCAGAGTAGCCATTAGCCGTGGTCTCCAGGCTGGTCATGTGGTGGTGATCAACCCAGAGGTCTCTCCAGGCTGGTCATGTGGTGGTGATCAACCCAGAGTAGCCATTAGCCGTGGTCTCCAGGCTGGTCATGTGGTGGTGATCAACCCAGAGTAGACATTAGCCGTGGTCTCCAGGCTGGTCATGTGGTGGTGATCAACCCAGAGTAACCATTAGCCGTGGTCTCCAGGCTGGTCATGTGGTGGTGATCAACCCAGAGTAGACATTAGCCGTGGTCTCCAGGCTGGTCATGCGGTGGGGATCAACCCAGAGTAGCCATTAGCCGTGGTCTCCAGGCTGGTCATGCGGTGGGGATCAACCCAGAGTAGCCATTAGCCGTGGTCTCCAGGCTGGTCATGCGGTGGTGATCAACCCAGAGTAGCCATTAGCCGTGGTCTCCAGGCTGGTCATGCGGATGTCCAGTGCCTTGTGGTTGGATCTAGTCTGTTCAGTGGCAGTTTTCAGCTCCTCTCTCAGCTGGCTAACCTAGTTTCGTAGCTCTGCCGACTGTATATCCGTCCATTTTGTCAATTAATTCCTGCTTCATTTCAGTTAATGCCTGTAGAACAGCTTCTTGTCCAGTCGCCTCGGCTGTGCATTGTTCAGTTGTTGGTGTAGATTCATGGTCCTTGGCTAGGCTAGCTGGTCTGTTAGAATTAGCCCTAGGCTGATTCTTGCGGTTGGTGCCTGACATCTTCGACAAAAACGTGACATTAAGCCTTAAAATGGAGTCTCAGGTTGTAGAGGGGTATTTTGATCCAAATTAAAATTTTATTTGATTTTACTAGGCAACTAAATAAGAATTTGTTATTAACTGACAATGATCCTGGACGACTCTGGGCCAATTGTGCTCCACCCTTTGGGACTCCTAAACACGGCCAGTTGAGATACAGCCTGGAATAAAAACAGGGTCCGTAGTAACGCCTCTAGCACTGAGATGTAGTACCTTAGACCGCTGCGCCACTCGGGAACCCCGAAATACAATCTGCACAAATATTTAAATGTTCTGTTGAGGAGCTCAGAAAAGTACATCCTCACATGGCGCCGCTCCTCATCGCCCCTGCGGGTATTTGGGGATTAACAACATTTTTGTTATTGTATATGATGATGATGGTGGTACTGTATCCCCCTCCCGCATTCATTTCCCACAATGGACTTTTTCCCCCGTTCACTACCCGTCCAGTAGGTGGCGGTAATACGCCAATAGGTGTAGTCTGACATTAAACCTTAAAGAAGAAGACAACAAAGTAGCCTAACTGTTCTGTTGTAGCCGACCACATTTCATGTCTTACAAAGAAACAATATAGCTTCCACAATGAATCGGGTGAGTCTGGTTTTAACAGTATATGCCTGCTGTGCTGTATAAAATGTCTAGGCCTAGTTATCATCTTTGCACCTCTACATTCCTGTTTTCGGTTAAATGTCGTTACAAAATAAAATACAAGACAGTAAAACTTGTTGGGATTTTTTTTTTTACTTCAACAAAGTAGCCTGTTGAGGAATCTGTGGCTATAACCTAATTATCTCTCCTTCCACAAAGTGTGCACATGTTAACATTATTTCTACTAATTTCGAACACATTATCCATTATTTGACCAGATGCTCAAGTGGCCGCTCTAACAAAGAAAAGAAAATGTAAGGCAATCGTGAAGAGTCAAGATCACGTGGGACCATAATATGCAATGAGGGCAGATGTGCGTGTTTCCACTAGTTAACACGGCCACAAAGTCAAATGTCTATATCGTGTTTTTATTTATTTAGGGTTAGGCATAAAGTTAGAAGTGGCGCAGTCTAAGTCACTGCGTGTCAATGCTAGAGGCGTCACTACAGGCACCCTGGTTCGAATCCCACTGGGCGGCGCACAATTGCCCCAGCGTCATCCCGGTATGGCCAGTGTAGGCCGTCATTGTAAATAATTTGTTCTTACTGACATGCCTAGTTAAATAAAAAAAGTAGTATGGTTAGGGTTCAAATCAAATGTTAATAAGATCCATTGTATAAATGGGCGTGGTTTATGACTAGTGACGACCAGGCACTACTCTCATATAAAGTGTGCTACTTTTATCAATACACTCCTAACAACCTACTCGTTACGAAATGTATATTCGATCAAATAAGTCAGAAGCCAGATTCTGGGCTTCGCCTCTAAATTGCTGTTTGAAAGGAAATTACTGGTATGAGATATATGGTGGAAACTAGCCCAAGCTTCCACCAATCTAATGCTCTTAGATTTGTGGGTTGTAGTGAACGATTGAATATGTCAATCAGATTTAAGGGATGCACTCAAATCAATCAGAGGTTTAGACTAAATTAATACAATATTTGGTTTAATTATATACTTCTTGCGGCCAACAGGACAACGCTAGCCCGTTCCCCTGCACCCTCCCGGAGTCCCCGTGTCAAACGCCTCCCAGTTCCGCTTTACTGCGGGGTCTGGTCGACTGCAGGAAAACACCGGGGCAGAGTGGAACTGAGACAGGAGAAAAGAAGGAAGATGGAGAATTGATTTCATTAAGTAAGAACCATGGTGTGTAGATTAGACTACAATCTGCTTCTGAAACAATAGCGAAGGTGCATAAAGATGGCGGCCCGCATGTACTTACCACAAAATTACTCCTTTTGCTGAGTTCACTGTATTCTACATTGCTTTTTTTTACTGTTTTTTTTTAATGGTCATTAGCGCATTAAACATGATTCCAATTTTTGCTTCAAGACGGCGGCGATTTGAAAAATCTAAAAAGTAGATTGTGCTGATATATTGGAACATTGAACCATGTCGCACACCGTAGTTCCAAAACTCAGTAGATAGTGCTAAAACAAAGATATATCTGAATTCTGCCATTTTATGAACTTTAGTCATTAATTGACTAATGATATATTGATAAAAATATCTGGGTAGTTCCACCCATTTTTAAAATTAACTTAAAATTAGGTGAAATATATCAATATATATTTAACATTGTCATAAAGACAACATGTTCAATTTCATGAAAACATGTTTTCCCATCTCAAGATATTGAATAAAAATATAACTATACTAAGTGCCTATGTACCAAATAAAGTAACAGGGTTGACTGTAAAAGTCTTAAATCAGCCATCAATTCACTTGTGACAGGGAATGGAAGCTTGTTTTTTGCAACAGTTAGTGTCAATTTAATGCAATCCAGAAAATTGAATTGTTCAAAGATTACTAGCATGTCTATGTATGGGTAAATGGGTTGACATGCTCAGTTTTCCACCACAAAACAGCTTAAGTTGACAATCGAAGTAACGCTGTTAAAAACACCTGTTTTTCTGAGCAATATTTCAAATTATTAAGACACGTAAAGGCCTTCATCAGATTCATAGAGGCATATTTATTCTGCATATGTTCTAGCACGAGCAGCGCAAGTTTCCTTCATGCTTCTCAAAACTAACCTTTTTGCTGTGGTAGTACATTTATTTAGATTGGCAATTTTCAGCATTTATCAAAGTCCCATCAGGTAGCCTGATTTCAGATGGCCATGCTATTCAATATCTTTGTTTCACAGGGGACAGCCCGAACCGTTGCTCTCTCAGTGGGAGGGGCTTATCATCTGCGGAGCCTCGACAACGTCATGATGCTGACAAGAAAGAGAAGAGTCTCTCCAGACCAGAACACCTCAAGAAACACCATCAGAGACTTACAGGGAAGAAACCTGACCACTGCTGCTTTGACTGTGGGAAGAGTTCTGCTAAACAGAGGGAATTGGTCATTTACAAGCAGATTCACACTGGGAGGAAAATGTACCGCTGCTCTCAGTGTGGGAAGAGTTTTGCTGCATCTAAAACCTTACAATCTCAGAGAATTCATACAGGGGAGAGGCCTTACCCCTGCTTTGATTGTGGGAAGAGCTTCAGTCAATCAGGAGCCCTGACTACACACCAACGCATACACACAGGAGAGAAGCCTTATAGCTGTGTTCAGTGTGGGAAGAGCTTTGCTCTATCCGGAAACCTGAGTACGCACCAGCGTGTACACACAGGAGAGAAGCCTTATAGCTGCGATCAGTGTGGGAAAAGCTTTAACCAATCAGGAAACCTGACTACGCACCAGCGTGTACACACAAGAGAGAAGCCTTATAGCTGTGATCACTGTGGGAAGAGCTTTGCTCTATCCGGGAACCTGACTAGACACCAGCGCATACACACAGGAGAGAAGCCTTATAGCTGTGATCAGTGTGGGAAGAGTTTCAATCAATCAGGAGAACTGACTAGACACCAATGCATACACACAGGAGAGAAGCCTTATAGCTGTGATCAGTGTTGGAAGAGCTTTGCTCTGTCCGAAGACCTGACTAGACACCAGCGCATACACACAGGAGAGAAGCCTTATAGCTGTGAACAGTGTGGGAAGAGCTTCATGGATTCAGGTAGTCTGACTAGACACCAGCGCATACACACAGGAGAGAAGCCTTATAGCTGTGATCAGTGTGGTAAGAGCTTCATGGATTCAGGTAGTCTGACTAGACACCAGCGCATACACACAGGAGCAAAGCCTTATAGCTGTGATCAATGCGGGAAGAGTTTTGCTCAATATTCCACTCTGACTGCACACCAACGCATACACACAGGAGAGAAGCCTTATAGCTGTGATCAGTGTGGGAAGAGCTTCAATCGTTCAGGAGCCCTGACTACACACCAACGCATACACACAGGAGAGAAGCCTTATATCTGTGATCAGTGTGGGAAGAGCTTCAATCATTCAGGAGCCCTGACTAGACACCAGCTCACACACACTGGAGAGAAACCTTACTCTTGTCTATGTGGAAAGAGCTTTGCTCGTTCAGGGTCACTGAAACAACACCAGAAAGCATCTCCCTCCTACAGCACCGGTTACAGATCTCTAAATAAAGTTACAATAGAAAACATCTTGTAAAGAGTCATCCATCTCCCATTCGCTAACAGTTTACTAAGTCTTATTACCATGGTAACATGTGTAGATAATATGCAGCTCTGGATCCATATGTATCAAGCGTCTTGGAGTAGGAGTACTGTGTGTGGTGGGGTGGGGGGGTTCAGAGCTGTGTCTTATTTCATTAATTCCTATTATCCATTAAATAATTGTGTAATGTAGAATGTTTCAACAATACTAGGTATGTATTCAAAAGATCAATAAATTACATCCATTATCTGCTCAACATCTGCTTATCACATTCATTTTATGTTTTTATTATCTATAATAATAAAAAATGTATAAGGAGCATAGGACTTAGTTTGCTCCTAAAAGATGTTCATATATTTATTGTAAAACCCTTCACCAGGTCAAATCAAATGTATTTGTCACATACACATGGTTAGCAGATGTTAATGCGAGTGTAGCGAAATGCTTGTGCTTCTAGTTCCGACAATGCAGTAATAACCAACGAGTAATCTAGCTAACAATTCCAAAACTACTACCTTATACACACAAGTGTAAAGGGATAAAGAATATGTGCATAAAGATATGAATGAGTGATGATACAGAGCGGCATAGGCAAGATGCAGTAGTGTAGCTGATGGGACATATGGAAGTACAGAAGACATAGGACTATTAGTGTGGTCTAATTATGTTGTATTTGTTTTAAAAGATTTTAATAGTGATATCTTTCAAGTTTCCTTGTTGTATTTTAAGCTCCAGAAAGATGTTCACACATTTGGTTGTTAGGATGAGTCGTCATGGTGGCAGGAAGCCAGCTCTGCCCATCAGTACCTGTAGGTCATGTCAACCACAGACCTCACACTCTTCTGTTTTCTCACAGCCAGTAAGTTCTCCTACCAAACCTCTCTCTCTTCACACTGGAAATACACTTGATAATATTGTTGTGGAAATTCTACACAGGGTTCACTGGAAGTCAAACTTAAATGAATCATTGTTTATAGACAGTTAACTGGAGAGTTTCCAACCAACTCAATGCACCATAGTACACATCGATCGGGAGCTCTGCTGGGGCAGTCCCAGCAGTTGTCCTATATACGGCTAAACTCAAATCTACAGATTGTTGTTGGCCTGGGCCCCAATACTCAGTGTTATAGTCCTGAGAATAGAGACCAGGATATGTTGTTGTCCTGGGTCCCAATACTCAGTGTTATAGTCCTGAGAATAGAGACCAGGATATGTTGTTGTCCTGGGTCCCAATACTCAGTGTCATAGTCCTGGTCCTGACAATAGAGACCAGGATATGTTGTTGTCCTGGGTCCCAATACTCAGTGTTATAGTCCTGGTCTTGATAATAGAGACCAGGATATGTTGTTGTCCTGGATCCCAATACTCAGTGTTATAGTCCTGGTCCTGAGAATAGAGACCAGGATATGTTGTTGTCCTGGGTCCCAATACTCAGTGTTATAGTCCTGGTCCTGAGAATAGAGACCAGGATATGTTGTTGTCCTGGGTCCCAATACTCAGTGTTATAGTCCTGGTCCTGAGAATAGAGACCAGGATATGTTGTTGTCCTGGGTCCCAATACTCAGTGTTATAGTCCTGGTCCTGAGAATAGAGACCAGGATATGTTGTTGTCCTGGGTCCCAATACTCAGTGTTATAGTCCTGGTCCTGAGAATAGAGACCAGGATATGTTGTTGTCCTGGGTCCCAATACTCAGTGTTATAGTCCTGGTCCTGAGAATAGAGACCAGGATATGTTGTTGTCCTGGGTCCCAATACTCAGTGTTATAGTCCTGGTCCTGAGAATAGAGACCAGGATATGTTGTTGTCCTGGGTCCCAATACTCAGTGTTATAGTCCTGGTCCTGAGAATAGAGACCAGGATATGTTGTTGTCCTGGGTCCCAATACTCAGTGTTATAGTCCTGGTCCTGAGAATAGAGACCAGGATATGTTGTTGTCCTGGGTCCCAATACTCAGTGTTATAGTCCTGGTCCTGAGAATAGAGACCAGGATATGTTGTTGTCCTGGGTCCCAATACTCAGTGTTATAGTCCTGGTCCTGAGAATAGAGACCAGGATATGTTGTTGTCCTGGGTCCCAATACTCAGTGTTATAGTCCTGGTCCTGAGAATAGAGACCAGGATATGTTGTTGTCCTGGGTCCCAATACTCAGTGTTATAGTCCTGGTCCTGAGAATAGAGACCAGGATATGTTGTTGTCCTGGGTCCCAATACTCAGTGTTATAGTCCTGGTCCTGAGAATAGAGACCAGGATATGTTGTTGTCCTGGGTCCCAATACTGGGTCAGTGTTATAGTCCTGGTCCTGAGAATAGAGACCAGGATATGTTGTTGTCCTGGGTCCCAATACTCAGTGTTATAGTCCTGGTCCTGAGAATAGAGACCAGGATATGTTGTTGTCCTGGGTCCCAATACTCAGTGTTATAGTCCTGGTCCTGAGAATAGAGACCAGGATATGTTGTTGTCCTGGATCCCAATACTCAGTGTTATAGTCCTGGTCCTGAGAATAGAGACCAGGATATGTTGTTGTCCTGGGTCCCAATACTCAGTGTTATAGTCCTGGTCCTGAGAATAGAGACCAGGATATGTTGTTGTCCAGTGGTCCTGGTCCTGAGAATAGAGACCAGGATATGTTGTTGTCCTGGGTCCCAATACTCAGTGTTATAGTCCTGGTCCTGAGAATAGAGACCAGGATATGTTGTTGTCCTGGGTCCCAATACTCAGTGTTATAGTCCTGGTCCTGAGAATAGAGACCAGGATATGTTGTTGTCCTGGGTCCCAATACTCAGTGTTATAGTCCTGGTCCTGAGAATAGAGACCAGGATATGTTGTTGTCCTGGGTCCCAATACTCAGTGTTATAGTCCTGGTCCTGAGAATAGAGACCAGGATATGTTGTTGTCCTGGATCCCAATACTCAGTGTTATAGTCCTGGTCCTGAGAATCCTGGGTCCCAATACTCAGTGTTATAGTCCTGGTCCTGAGAATAGAGACCAGGATATGTTGTTGTCCTGGGTCCCAATACTCAGTGTTATAGTCCTGGTCCTGAGAATAGAGACCAGGATATGTTGTTGTCCTGGGTCCCAATACTCAGTGTTATAGTCCTGGTCCTGAGAATAGAGACCAGGATATGTTGTTGTCCTGGGTCCCAATACTCAGTGTTATAGTCCTGGTCCTGAGAATAGAGACCAGGATATGTTGTTGTCCTGGGTCCCAATACTCAGTGTTATAGTCCTGGTCCTGAGAATAGAGACCAGGATATGTTGTTGTCCTGGGTCCCAATACTCAGTGTTATAGTCCTGGTCCTGAGAATAGAGACCAGGATATGTTGTTGTCCTGGGTCCCAATACTCAGTGTTATAGTCCTGGTCCTGAGAATAGAGACCAGGATATGTTGTTGTCCTGGGTCCCAATACTCAGTGTTATAGTCCTGGTCCTGAGAATAGAGACCAGGATATGTTGTTGTCCTGGGTCCCAATACTCAGTGTTATAGTCCTGGTCCTGAGAATAGAGACCAGGATATGTTGTTGTCCTGGGTCCCAATACTCAGTGTTATAGTCCTGGTCCTGAGAATAGAGACCAGGATATGTTGTTGTCCTGGGTCCCAATACTCAGTGTTATAGTCCTGGTCCTGAGAATAGAGACCAGGATATGTTGTTGTCCTGGGTCCCAATACTCAGTGTTATAGTCCTGGTCCTGAGAATAGAGACCAGGATATGTTGTTGTCCTGGGTCCCAATACTCAGTGTTATAGTCCTGGTCCTGAGAATAGAGACCAGGATATGTTGTTGTCCTGGTCCCAATACTCAGTGTTATAGTCCTGGTCCTGAGAATAGAGACCAGGATATGTTGTTGTCCTGGGTCCCAATACTCAGTGTTATAGTCCTGGTCCTGAGAATAGAGACCAGGATATGTTGTTGTCCTGGGTCCCAATACTCAGTGTTATAGTCCTGGTCCTGAGAATAGAGACCAGGATATGTTGTTGTCCTGGGTCCCAATACTCAGTGTTATAGTCCTGGTCCTGAGAATAGAGACCAGGATATGTTGTTGTCCCTGATCCCAATACTCAGTGTTATAGTCCTGGTCCTGAGAATAGAGACCAGGATATGTTTTTGTCCTGGGTCCCAATACTCAGTGTTATAGTCCTGGTCCTGAGAATAGAGACCAGGATATGTTGTTGTCCTGGGTCCCAATACTCAGTGTTATAGTCCTGGTCCTGAGAATAGAGACCAGGATATGTTGTTGTCCTGGGTCCCAATACTCAGTGTTATAGTCCTGGTCCTGAGAATAGAGACCAGGATATGTTGTTGTCCTGGGTCCCAATACTCAGTGTTATAGTCCTGGTCCTGAGAATAGAGACCAGGATATGTTGTTGTCCTGGGTCCCAATACTCAGTGTTATAGTCCTGGTCCTGAGAATAGAGACCAGGATATGTTGTTGTCCTGGGTCCCAATACTCAGTGTTATAGTCCTGGTCCTGAGAATAGAGACCAGGATATGTTGTTGTCCTGGATCCCAATACTCAGTATTATAATCCTGGTCCTGAGAATAGAGACCAGGATATGTTCCTGGGTCCCAATACTCAGTGTTATAGTCCTGGTCCTGAGAATAGAGACCAGGATATGTCCTGGGTCCCAATACTCAGTGTTATAGTCCTGGTCCTGAGAATAGAGACCAGGATATGTTGTTGTCCCTGATCCCAATACTCAGTGTTATAGTCCTGGTCCTGAGAATAGAGACCAGGATATGTTGTTGTCCTGGGTCCCAATACTCAGTGTTATAGTCCTGGTCCTGAGAATAGAGACCAGGATATGTTGTTGTCCTGGGTCCCAATACTCAGTGTTATAGTCCTGGTCCTGAGAATAGAGACCAGGATATGTTGTTGTCCTGGGTCCCAATACTCAGTGTTATAGTCCTGGTCCTGAGAATAGAGACCAGGATATGTTGTTGTCCTGGGTCCCAATACTCAGTGTTATAGTCCTGGTCCTGAGAATAGAGACCAGGATATGTTGTTGTCCCTGATCCCAATACTCAGTGTTATAGTCCTGGTCCTGAGAATAGAGACCAGGATATGTTGTTGTCCTGGGTCCCAATACTCAGTGTTATAGTCCTGGTCCTGAGAATAGAGACCAGGATATGTTGTTGTCCTGGGTCCCAATACTCAGTGTTATAGTCCTGGTCCTGAGAATAGAGACCAGGATATGTTGTTGTCCTGGGTCCCAATACTCAGTGTTATAGTCCTGGTCCTGAGAATAGAGACCAGGATATGTTGTTGTCCTGGGTCCCAATACTCAGTGTTATAGTCCTGGTCCTGAGAATAGAGACCAGGATATGTTGTTGTCCTGGGTCCCAATACTCAGTGTTATAGTCCTGGTCCTGAGAATAGAGACCAGGATATGTTGTTGTCCTGGGTCCCAATACTCAGTGTTATAGTCCTGGTCCTGAGAATAGAGACCAGGATATGTTGTTGTCCTGGGTCCCAATACTCAGTGTTATAGTCCTGGTCCTGAGAATAGAGACCAGGATATGTTGTTGTCCTGGATCCCAATACTCAGTATTATAATCCTGGTCCTGAGAATAGAGACCAGGATATGTTGTTGTCCTGGATCCCAATACTCAGTGTTATAGTCCTGGTCCTGAGAATAGAGACCAGGATATGTTGTTGTCCTGGGTCCCAATACTCAGTGTTATAGTCCTGGTCCTGAGAATAGAGACCAGGATATTATAGGGTCCCAATACTCAGTGTTATAGTCCTGGTCCTGAGAATAGAGACCAGGATATGTTGTTGTCCTGGGTCCCAATACTCAGTGTTATAGTCCTGGTCCTGAGAATAGAGACCAGGATATGTTGTCCTGGGTCCCAATACTCAGTGTTATAGTCCTGGTCCTGAGAATAGAGACCAGGATATGTTGTCCTGGGTCCCAATACTCAGTGTTATAGTCCTGGTCCTGAGAATAGAGACCAGGATATGTTGTTGTCCTGGGTCCCAATACTCAGTGTTATAGTCCTGGTCCTGAGAATAGAGACCAGGATATGTTGTTGTCCTGGGTCCCAATACTCAGTGTTATAGTCCTGGTCCTGAGAATAGAGACCAGGATATGTTGTTGTCCCTGATCCCAATACTCAGTGTTATAGTCCTGGTCCTGAGAATAGAGACCAGGATATGTTGTTGTCCTGGGTCCCAATACTCAGTGTTATAGTCCTGGTCCTGAGAATAGAGACCAGGATATGTTGTTGTCCTGGGTCCCAATACTCAGTGTTATAGTCCTGGTCCTGAGAATAGAGACCAGGATATGTTGTTGTCCTGGGTCCCAATACTCAGTGTTATAGTCCTGGTCCTGAGAATAGAGACCAGGATATGTTGTTGTCCTGGGTCCCAATACTCAGTGTTATAGTCCTGGTCCTGAGAATAGAGACCAGGATATGTTGTTGTCCTGGGTCCCAATACTCAGTGTTATAGTCCTGGTCCTGAGAATAGAGACCAGGATATATGTTGTTGTCCTGGGTCCCAATACTCAGTGTTATAGTCCTGGTCCTGAGAATAGAGACCAGGATATGTTG
This sequence comes from Oncorhynchus nerka, assembly GCF_034236695.1. Taxonomy (NCBI): domain Eukaryota; kingdom Metazoa; phylum Chordata; class Actinopteri; order Salmoniformes; family Salmonidae; genus Oncorhynchus; species Oncorhynchus nerka. The sequence goes on along the minus strand of NC_088410.1, from coordinate 22,031,428 downwards.
TTGTCCTGGGTCCCAATACTCAGTGTTATAGTCCTGGTCCTGAGAATAGAGACCAGGATATGTTGTTGTCCTGGGTCCCAATACTCAGTGTTATAGTCCTGGTCCTGAGAATAGAGACCAGGATATGTTGTTGTCCTGGGTCCCAATACTCAGTGTTATAGTCCTGGTCCTGAGAATAGAGACCAGGATATGTTGTTGTCCTGGGTCCCAATACTCAGTGTTATAGTCCTGGTCCTGAGAATAGAGACCAGGATATGTTGTTGTCCTGGGTCCCAATACTCAGTGTTATAGTCCTGGTCCTGAGAATAGAGACCAGGATATGTTGTTGTCCTGGGTCCCAATACTCAGTGTTATAGTCCTGGTCCTGAGAATAGAGACCAGGATATGTTGTTGTCCTGGGTCCCAATACTCAGTGTTATAGTCCTGAGAATAGAGACCAGGATATGTTGTTGTCCTGGGTCCCAATACTCAGTGTTATAGTCCTGGTCCTGAGAATAGAGACCAGGATATGTTGTTGTCCTGGGTCCCAATACTCAGTGTTATAGTCCTGGTCCTGAGAATAGAGACCAGGATATGTTGTTGTCCTGGGTCCCAATACTCAGTGTTATAGTCCTGGTCCTGAGAATAGAGACCAGGATATGTTGTTGTCCTGGGTCCCAATACTCAGTGTTATAGTCCTGGTCCTGAGAATAGAGACCAGGATATGTTGTTGTCCTGGGTCCCAATACTCAGTGTTATAGTCCTGGTCCTGAGAATAGAGACCAGGATATGTTGTTGTCCTGGGTCCCAATACTCAGTGTTATAGTCCTGGTCCTGAGAATAGAGACCAGGATATGTTGTTGTCCTGGGTCCCAATACTCAGTGTTATAGTCCTGGTCCTGAGAATAGAGACCAGGATATGTTGTTGTCCTGGGTCCCAATACTCAGTGTTATAGTCCTGGTCCTGAGAATAGAGACCAGGATATGTTATCCTGGGTCCCAATACTCAGTGTTATAGTCCTGGTCCTGAGAATAGAGACCAGGATATGTTGTTGTCCTGGGTCCCAATACTCAGTGTTATAGTCCTGGTCCTGAGAATAGAGACCAGGATATGTTGTTGTCCTGGGTCCCAATACTCAGTGTTATAGTCCTGGTCCTGAGAATAGAGACCAGGATATGTTGTTGTCCTGGGTCCCAATACTCAGTGTTATAGTCCTGGTCCTGAGAATAGAGACCAGGATATGTTGTTGTCCTGGGTCCCAATACTCAGTGTTATAGTCCTGGTCCTGAGAATAGAGACCAGGATATGTTGTTGTCCTGGGTCCCAATACTCAGTGTTATAGTCCTGGTCCTGAGAATAGAGACCAGGATATGTTGTTGTCCTGGGTCCCAATACTCAGTGTTATAGTCCTGGTCCTGAGAATAGAGACCAGGATATGTTGTTGTCCTGGGTCCCAATACTCAGTGTTATAGTCCTGGTCCTGAGAATAGAGACCAGGATATGTTGTTGTCCTGGGTCCCAATACTCAGTGTTATAGTCCTGGTCCTGAGAATAGAGACCAGGATATGTTGTTGTCCTGGGTCCCAATACTCAGTGTTATAGTCCTGGTCCTGAGAATAGAGACCAGGATATGTTGTTGTCCTGGGTCCCAATACTCAGTGTTATAGTCCTGGTCCTGAGAATAGAGACCAGGATATGTTGTTGTCCTGGGTCCCAATACTCAGTGTTATAGTCCTGGTCCTGAGAATAGAGACCAGGATATGTTGTTGTCCTGGGTCCCAATACTCAGTGTTATAGTCCTGGTCCTGAGAATAGAGACCAGGATATGTTGTTGTCCTGGGTCCCAATACTCAGTGTTATAGTCCTGGTCCTGAGAATAGAGACCAGGATATGTTGTTGTCCTGGGTCCCAATACTCAGTGTTATAGTCCTGGTCCTGAGAATAGAGACCAGGATATGTTGTTGTCCCTGGGTCCCAATACTCAGTGTTATAGTCCTGGTCCTGAGAATAGAGACCAGGATATGTTGTTGTCCTGGGTCCCAATACTCAGTGTTATAGTCCTGGTCCTGAGAATAGAGACCAGGATATGTTGTTGTCCTGGGTCCCAATACTCAGTGTTATAGTCCTGGTCCTGAGAATAGAGACCAGGATATATGTTGTACTCAGTCCTGGTCCTGAGAATCCCCTGGGTCCCAATACTCAGTGTTATAGTCCTGGTCCTGAGAATAGAGACCAGGATATGTTGTTGTCCTGGGTCCCAATACTCAGTGTTATAGTCCTGGTCCTGAGAATAGAGACCAGGATATGTTGTTGTCCTGGGTCCCAATACTCAGTGTTATAGTCCTGGTCCTGAGAATAGAGACCAGGATATGTTGTTGTCCTGGGTCCCAATACTCAGTGTTATAGTCCTGGTCCTGAGAATAGAGACCAGGATATGTTGTTGTCCTGGGTCCCAATACTCAGTGTTATAGTCCTGGTCCTGAGAATAGAGACCAGGATATGTTGTTGTCCTGGGTCCCAATACTCAGTGTTATAGTCCTGGTCCTGAGAATAGAGACCAGGATATGTTGTTGTCCTGGGTCCCAATACTCAGTGTTATAGTCCTGGTCCTGAGAATAGAGACCAGGATATGTTGTTGTCCTGGGTCCCAATACTCAGTGTTATAGTCCTGGTCCTGAGAATAGAGACCAGGATATGTTGTTGTCCTGGGTCCCAATACTCAGTGTTATAGTCCTGGTCCTGAGAATAGAGACCAGGATATGTTGTTGTCCTGGGTCCCAATACTCAGTGTTATAGTCCTGGTCCTGAGAATAGAGACCAGGATATGTTGTTGTCCTGGGTCCCAATACTCAGTGTTATAGTCCTGGTCCTGAGAATAGAGACCAGGATATGTTGTTGTCCTGGGTCCCAATACTCAGTGTTATAGTCCTGGTCCTGAGAATAGAGACCAGGATATGTTGTTGTCCTGGGTCCCAATACTCAGTGTTATAGTCCTGGTCCTGAGAATAGAGACCAGGATATGTTGTTGTCCTGGGTCCCAATACTCAGTGTTATAGTCCTGGTCCTGAGAATAGAGACCAGGATATGTTGTTGTCCTGGGTCCCAATACTCAGTGTTATAGTCCTGGTCCTGAGAATAGAGACCAGGATATGTTGTTGTCCTGGATCCCAATACTCAGTGTTATAGTCCTGGTCCTGAGAATAGAGACCAGGATATGTTGTTGTCCTGGGTCCCAATACTCAGTGTTATAGTCCTGGTCCTGAGAATAGAGACCAGGATATGTTATCCTGGGTACTCAGTGTTATAGTCCTGGTCCTGAGAATAGAGACCAGGATATGTTGTTGTCCTGGGTCCCAATACTCAGTGTTATAGTCCTGGTCCTGAGAATAGAGACCAGGATATGTTGTTGTCCTGGGTCCCAATACTCAGTGTTATAGTCCTGGTCCTGAGAATAGAGACCAGGATATGTTGTTGTCCTGGGTCCCAATACTCAGTGTTATAGTCCTGGTCCTGAGAATAGAGACCAGGATATGTTGTTGTCCTGGGTCCCAATACTCAGTGTTATAGTCCTGGTCCTGAGAATAGAGACCAGGATATGTTGTTGTCCTGGGTCCCAATACTCAGTGTTATAGTCCTGGTCCTGAGAATAGAGACCAGGATATGTTGTTGTCCTGGGTCCCAATACTCAGTGTTATAGTCCTGGTCCTGAGAATAGAGACCAGGATATGTTGTTGTCCTGGGTCCCAATACTCAGTGTTATAGTCCTGGTCCTGAGAATAGAGACCAGGATATGTTGTTGTCCTGGGTCCCAATACTCAGTGTTATAGTCCTGGTCCTGAGAATAGAGACCAGGATATGTTGTTGTCCTGGGTCCCAATACTCAGTGTTATAGTCCTGGTCCTGAGAATAGAGACCAGGATATGTTGTTGTCCTGGGTCCCAATACTCAGTGTTATAGTCCTGGTCCTGAGAATAGAGACCAGGATATGTTGTTGTCCTGGGTCCCAATACTCAGTGTTATAGTCCCAGGATATGTTGTTGTCCTGGGTCCCAATACTCAGTGTTATAGTCCTGGTCCTGAGAATAGAGACCAGGATATGTTGTTGTCCTGGGTCCCAATACTCAGTGTTATAGTCCTGGTCCTGAGAATAGAGACCAGGATATGTTGTTGTCCTGGGTCCCAATACTCAGTGTTATAGTCCTGGTCCTGAGAATAGAGACCAGGATATGTTGTTGTCCTGGGTCCCAATACTCAGTGTTATAGTCCTGGTCCTGAGAATAGAGACCAGGATATGTTGTTGTCCTGGGTCCCAATACCTGGTCCTGTCCCCAATATGTTGTTGTCCTGGGTCCCAATACTCAGTGTTATAGTCCTGGTCCTGAGAATAGAGACCAGGATATGTTGTTGTCCTGGGTCCCAATACTCAGTGTTATAGTCCTGGTCCTGAGAATAGAGACCAGGATATGTTGTTGTCCTGGGTCCCAATACTCAGTGTTATAGTCCTGGTCCTGAGAATAGAGACCAGGATATGTTGTTGTCCTGGGTCCCAATACTCAGTGTTATAGTCCTGGTCCTGAGAATAGAGACCAGGATATGTTGTTGTCCTGGGTCCCAATACTCAGTGTTATAGTCCTGGTCCTGAGAATAGAGACCAGGATATGTTGTTGTCCTGGGTCCCAATACTCAGTGTTATAGTCCTGAGAATAGAGACCAGGATATGTTGTTGTCCTGGGTCCCAATACTCAGTGTTATAGTCCTGGTCCTGAGAATAGAGACCAGGATATGTTGTTGTCCTGGGTCCCAATACTCAGTGTTATAGTCCTGGTCCTGAGAATAGAGACCAGGATATGTTGTTGTCCTGGGTCCCAATACTCAGTGTTATAGTCCTGGTCCTGAGAATAGAGACCAGGATATGTTGTTGTCCTGGGTCCCAATACTCAGTGTTATAGTCCTGGTCCTGAGAATAGAGACCAGGATATGTTGTTGTCCTGGGTCCCAATACTCAGTGTTATAGTCCTGGTCCTGAGAATAGAGACCAGGATATGTTGTTGTCCTGGGTCCCAATACTCAGTGTTATAGTCCTGGTCCTGAGAATAGAGACCAGGATATGTTGTTGTCCTGGGTCCCAATACTCAGTGTTATAGTCCTGGTCCTGAGAATAGAGACCAGGATATGTTGTTGTCCTGGGTCCCAATACTCAGTGTTATAGTCCTGGTCCTGAGAATAGAGACCAGGATATGTTGTTGTCCTGGGTCCCAATACTCAGTGTTATAGTCCTGGTCCTGAGAATAGAGACCAGGATATGTTGTTGTCCTGGGTCCCAATACTCAGTGTTATAGTCCTGAGAATAGAGACCAGGATATGTTGTTGTCCTGGGTCCCAATACTCAGTGTTATAGTCCTGGTCCTGAGAATAGAGACCAGGATATGTTGTTGTCCTGGGTCCCAATACTCAGTGTTATAGTCCTGGTCAAATAGAGACCAGGATATTTGTTGTCCTGGGTCCCAATACTCAGTGTTATAGTCCTGGTCCTGAGAATAGAGACCAGGATATGTTGTTGTCCTGGGTCCCAATACTCAGTGTTATAGTCCTGGTCCTGAGAATAGAGACCAGGATATGTTGTTGTCCTGGGTCCCAATACTCAGTGTTATAGTCCTGGTCCTGAGAATAGAGACCAGGATATGTTGTTGTCCTGGGTCCCAATACTCAGTGTTATAGTCCTGGTCCTGAGAATAGAGACCAGGATATGTTGTTGTCCTGGGTCCCAATACTCAGTGTTATAGTCCTGGTCCTGAGAATAGAGACCAGGATATGTTGTTGTCCTGGGTCCCAATACTCAGTGTTATAGTCCTGGTCCTGAGAATAGAGACCAGGATATGTTGTTGTCCTGGGTCCCAATACTCCAGTGTTATAGTCCTGGTCCTGAGAATAGAGACCAGGATATGTTGTTGTCCTGGGTCCCAATACTCAGTGTTATAGTCCTGGTCCTGAGAATAGAGACCAGGATATGTTGTTGTCCTGGGTCCCAATACTCAGTGTTATAGTCCTGGTCCTGAGAATAGAGACCAGGATATGTTGTTGTCCTGGGTCCCAATACTCAGTGTTATAGTCCTGGTCCTGAGAATAGAGACCAGGATATGTTGTTGTCCTGGGTCCCAATACTCAGTGTTATAGTCCTGGTCCTGAGAATAGAGACCAGGATATGTTGTTGTCCTGGGTCCCAATACTCAGTGTTATAGTCCTGGTCCTGAGAATAGAGACCAGGATATGTTGTTGTCCTGGTCCCAATACTCAGTGTTATAGTCCTGGTCCTGAGAATAGAGACCAGGATATGTTGTTGTCCTGGGTCCCAATACTCAGTGTTATAGTCCTGGTCCTGAGAATAGAGACCAGGATATGTTGTTGTCCTGGGTCCCAATACTCAGTGTTATAGTCCTGGTCCTGAGAATAGAGACCAGGATATGTTGTTGTCCTGGGTCCCAATACTCAGTGTTATAGTCCTGGTCCTGAGAATAGAGACCAGGATATGTTGTTGTCCTGGGTCCCAATACTCAGTGTTATAGTCCTGGTCCTGAGAATAGAGACCAGGATATGTTGTTGTCCTGGGTCCCAATACTCAGTGTTATAGTCCTGGTCCTGAGAATAGAGACCAGGATATGTTTTTGTCCTGGGTCCCAATACTCAGTGTTATAGTCCTGGTCCTGAGAATAGAGACCAGGATATGTTTTTTGTCCTGGGTCCCAATACTCAGTGTTATAGTCCTGGTCCTGAGAATAGAGACCAGGATATGTTGTTGTCCTGGGTCCCAATACTCAGTGTTATAGTCCTGGTCCTGAGAATAGAGACCAGGATATGTTGTTGTCCTGGGTCCCAATACTCAGTGTTATAGTCCTGGTCCTGAGAATAGAGACCAGGATCCTGGTCCTGAGAATAGAGACCAGGATATGTTGTTGTCCTGGGTCCCAATACTCAGTGTTATAGTCCTGGTCCTGAGAATAGAGACCAGGATATGTTGTTGTCCTGGGTCCCAATACTCAGTGTTATAGTCCTGGTCCTGAGAATAGAGACCAGGATATGTTGTTGTCCTGGGTCCCAATACTCAGTGTTATAGTCCTGGTCCTGAGAATAGAGACCAGGATATGTTGTTGTCCTGGGTCCCAATACTCAGTGTTATAGTCCTGGTCCTGAGAATAGAGACCAGGATATGTTGTTGTCCTGGGTCCCAATACTCAGTGTTATAGTCCTGGTCCTGAGAATCCCAGGATATGTTGTTGTCCTGGGTCCCAATACTCAGTGTTATAGTCCTGGTCCTGAGAATAGAGACCAGGATATGTTGTTGTCCTGGGTCCCAATACTCAGTGTTATAGTCCTGGTCCTGAGAATAGAGACCAGGATATGTTGTTGTCCTGGGTCCCAATACTCAGTGTTATAGTGTGGTATAGAATCCAGGATATGGTCCTGAGAATACTCAGTGTTAGAGACCAGGATATGTTGTTGTCCTGGGTCCCAATACTCAGTGTTATAGTCCTGGTCCTGAGAATAGAGACCAGGATATGTTGTTGTCCTGGGTCCCAATACTCAGTGTTATAGTCCTGGTCCTGAGAATAGAGACCAGGATATGTTGTTGTCCTGGGTCCCAATACTCAGTGTTATAGTCCTGGTCCTGAGAATAGAGACCAGGATATGTTGTTGTCCTGGGTCCCAATACTCAGTGTTATAGTCCTGGTCCTGAGAATAGAGACCAGGATATGTTGTTGTCCTGGGTCCCAATACTCAGTGTTATAGTCCTGGTCCTGAGAATAGAGACCAGGATATGTTGTTGTCCTGGGTCCCAATACTCAGTGTTATAGTCCTGGTCCTGAGAATAGAGACCAGGATATGTTGTTGTCCTGGGTCCCAATACTCAGTGTTATAGTCCTGGTCCTGAGAATAGAGACCAGGATATGTTGTTGTCCTGGGTCCCAATACTCAGTGTTATAGTCCTGGTCCTGAGAATAGAGACCAGGATATGTTGTTGTCCTGGGTCCCAATACTCAGTGTTATAGTCCTGGTCCTGAGAATAGAGACCAGGATATGTTGTTGTCCTGGGTCCCAATACTCAGTGTTATAGTCCTGGTCCTGAGAATAGAGACCAGGATATGTTGTTGTCCTGGGTCCCAATCCTGGTCCTGAGAATCCCAAATACTCAGTGTTATAGTCCTGGTCCTGAGAATAGAGACCAGGATATGTTGTTGTCCTGGGTCCCAATACTCAGTGTTATAGTCCTGGTCCTGAGAATAGAGACCAGGATATGTTGTTGTCCTGGGTCCCAATACTCAGTGTTATAGTCCTGGTCCTGAGAATAGAGACCAGGATATGTTGTTGTCCTGGGTCCCAATACTCAGTGTTATAGTCCTGGTCCTGAGAATAGAGACCAGGATATGTTGTTGTCCTGGGTCCCAATACTCAGTGTTATAGTCCTGGTCCTGAGAATAGAGACCAGGATATGTTGTTGTCCTGGGTCCCAATACTCAGTGTTATAGTCCTGGTCCTGAGAATAGAGACCAGGATATGTTGTTGTCCTGGGTCCCAATACTCAGTGTTATAGTCCTGGTCCTGAGAATAGAGACCAGGATATGTTGTTGTCCTGGGTCCCAATACTCAGTGTTATAGTCCTGGTCCTGAGAATAGAGACCAGGATATGTTGTTGTCCTGGATCCCAATACTCAGTGTTATAGTCCTGGTCCTGAGAATAGAGACCAGGATATGTTGTTGTCCTGGGTCCCAATACTCAGTGTTATAGTCCTGGTCCTGAGAATAGAGACCAGGATATGTTGTTGTCCTGGGTCCCAATACTCAGTGTTATAGTCCTGGTCCTGAGAATAGAGACCAGGATATGTTGTTGTCCTGGGTCCCAATACTCAGTGTTATAGTCCTGGTCCTGAGAATAGAGACCAGGATATGTTGTTGTCCTGGGTCCCAATACTCAGTGTTATAGTCCTGGTCCTGAGAATAGAGACCAGGATATGTTGTTGTCCTGGGTCCCAATACTCAGTGTTATAGTCCTGGTCCTGAGAATAGAGACCAGGATATGTTGTTGTCCTGGGTCCCAATACTCAGTGTTATAGTCCTGGTCCTGAGAATAGAGACCAGGATATGTTGTTGTCCTGGGTCCCAATACTCAGTGTTATAGTCCTGGTCCTGAGAATAGAGACCAGGATATGTTGTTGTTATAGTCCTGGGTCCCAATACCTGGGTCAGTGTTATAGTCCTGGTCCTGAGAATAGAGACCAGGATATGTTGTTGTCCTGGGTCCCAATACTCAGTGTTATAGTCCTGGTCCTGAGAATAGAGACCAGGATATGTTGTTGTCCTGGGTCCCAATACTCAGTGTTATAGTCCTGGTCCTGAGAATAGAGACCAGGATATGTTGTTGTCCTGGGTCCCAATACTCAGTGTTATAGTCCTGGTCCTGAGAATAGAGACCAGGATATGTTGTTGTCCTGGGTCCCAATACTCAGTGTTATAGTCCTGGTCCTGAGAATAGAGACCAGGATATGTTGTTGTCCTGGGTCCCAATACTCAGTGTTATAGTCCTGGTCCTGAGAATAGAGACCAGGATATGTTGTTGTGGGTCCCAATACTCAGTGTTATAGTCCTGGTCCTGAGAATAGAGACCAGGATATGTGTTGTCCTGGGTCCCAATACTCAGTGTTATAGTCCTGGTCCTGAGAATAGAGACCAGGATATGTTGTTGTCCTGGGTCCCAATACTCAGTGTTATAGTCCTGGTCCTGAGAATAGAGACCAGGATATGTTGTTGTCCTGGGTCCCAATACTCAGTGTTATAGTCCTGGTCCTGAGAATAGAGACCAGGATATGTTGTTGTCCTGGGTCCCAATACTCAGTGTTATAGTCCTGGTCCTGAGAATAGAGACCAGGATATGTTGTTGTCCTGGGTCCCAATACTCAGTGTTATAGTCCTGGTCCTGAGAATAGAGACCAGGATATGTTGTCCTGGGTCCCAATACTCAGTGTTATAGTCCTGAGAATAGAGACCAGGATATGTTGTTGTCCTGGGTCCCAATACTCAGTGTTATAGTCCTGGTCCTGAGAATAGAGACCAGGATATGTTGTTGTCCTGGGTCCCAATACTCAGTGTTATAGTCCTGGTCCTGAGAATAGAGACCAGGATATGTTGTTGTCCTGGGTCCCAATACTCAGTGTTATAGTCCTGGTCCTGAGAATAGAGACCAGGATATGTTGTTGTCCTGGGTCCCAATACTCAGTGTTATAGTCCTGGTCCTGAGAATAGAGACCAGGATATGTTGTTGTCCTGGGTCCCAATACTCAGTGTTATAGTCCTGGTCCTGAGAATAGAGACCAGGATATGTTGTTGTCCTGGGTCCCAATACTCAGTGTTATAGTCCTGGTCCTGAGAATAGAGACCAGGATATGTTGTTGTCCTGGGTCCCAATACTCAGTGTTATAGTCCTGGTCCTGAGAATAGAGACCAGGATATGTTGTTGTCCTGGGTCCCAATACTCAGTGTTATAGTCCTGGTCCTGAGAATAGAGACCAGGATATGTTGTTGTCCTGGGTCCCAATACTCAGTGTTATAGTCCTGGTCCTGAGAATAGAGACCAGGATATGTTGTTGTCCTGGGTCCCAATACTCAGTGTTATAGTCCTGGTCCTGAGAATAGAGACCAGGATATGTTGTTGTCCTGGGTCCCAATACTCAGTGTTATAGTCCTGGTCCTGAGAATAGAGACCAGGATATGTTGTTGTCCTGGGTCCCAATACTCAGTGTTATAGTCCTGGTCCTGAGAATAGAGACCAGGATATGTTGTTGTCCTGGGTCCCAATACTCAGTGTTATAGTCCTGGTCCTGAGAATAGAGACCAGGATATGTTGTTGTCCTGGGTCCCAATACTCAGTGTTATAGTCCTGGTCCTGAGAATAGAGACCAGGATATGTTGTTGTCCTGGGTCCCAATACTCAGTGTTATAGTCCTGGTCCTGAGAATAGAGACCAGGATATGTTGTTGTCCTGGGTCCCAATACTCAGTGTTATAGTCCTGGTCCTGAGAATAGAGACCAGGATATGTTGTTGTCCTGGGTCCCAATACTCAGTGTTATAGTCCTGGTCCTGAGAATAGAGACCAGGATATGTTGTTGTCCTGGGTCCCAATACTCAGTGTTATAGTCCTGGTCCTGAGAATAGAGACCAGGATATGTTGTTGTCCTGGGTCCCAATACTCAGTGTTATAGTCCTGGTCCTGAGAATAGAGACCAGGATATGTTGTTGTCCTGGGTCCCAATACTCAGTGTTATAGTCCTGGTCCTGAGAATAGAGACCAGGATATGTTGTTGTCCTGGGTCCCAATACTCAGTGTTATAGTCCTGGTCCTGAGAATAGAGACCAGGATATGTTGTTGTCCTGGGTCCCAATACTCAGTGTTATAGTCCTGGTCCTGAGAATAGAGACCAGGATATGTTGTTGTCCTGGGTCCCAATACTCAGTGTTATAGTCCTGGTCCTGAGAATCCCAGGATATGTTGTTGTGGGTCCCAATACTCAGTGTTATAGTCCTGGTCCTGAGAATAGAGACCAGGATATGTTGTTGTCCTGGGTCCCAATACTCAGTGTTATAGTCCTGGTCCTGAGAATAGAGACCAGGATATGTTGTTGTCCTGGATCCCAATACTCAGTGTTATAGTCCTGGTCCTGAGAATAGAGACCAGGATATGTTGTTGTCCTGGGTCCCAATACTCAGTGTTATAGTCCTGGTCCTGAGAATAGAGACCAGGATATGTTGTTGTCCTGGGTCCCAATACTCAGTGTTATAGTCCTGGTCCTGAGAATAGAGACCAGGATATGTTGTTGTCCTGGGTCCCAATACTCAGTGTTATAGTCCTGGTCCTGAGAATAGAGACCAGGATATGTTGTTGTCCTGGGTCCCAATACTCAGTGTTATAGTCCTGGTCCTGAGAATAGAGACCAGGATATGTTGTTGTCCTGGGTCCCAATACTCAGTGTTATAGTCCTGGTCCTGAGAATAGAGACCAGGATATGTTGTTGTCCTGGGTCCCAATACTCAGTGTTATAGTCCTGGTCCTGAGAATAGAGACCAGGATATGTTGTTGTCCTGGGTCCCAATACTCAGTGTTATAGTCCTGGTCCTGAGAATAGAGACCAGGATATGTTGTTGTCCTGGGTCCCAATACTCAGTGTTATAGTCCTGGTCCTGAGAATAGAGACCAGGATATGTTGTTGTCCTGGGTCCCAATACTCAGTGTTAGACCTGGAATAGAGACCAGGATATGTTGTTGTCCTGGGTCCCAATACTCAGTGTTATAGTCCTGGTCCTGAGAATAGAGACCAGGATATGTTGTTGTCCTGGGTCCCAATACTCAGTGTTATAGTCCTGGTCCTGAGAATAGAGACCAGGATATGTTGTTGTCCTGGGTCCCAATACTCAGTGTTATAGTCCTGGTCCTGAGAATAGAGACCAGGATATGTTGTTGTCCTGGGTCCCAATACTCAGTGTTATAGTCCTGGTCCTGAGAATAGAGACCAGGATATGTTGTTGTCCTGGGTCCCAATACTCAGTGTTATAGTCCTGGTCCTGAGAATAGAGACCAGGATATGTTTTGTCCTGGGTCCCAATACTCAGTGTTATAGTCCTGGTCCTGAGAATAGAGACCAGGATATGTTGTTGTCCTGGGTCCCAATACTCAGTGTTATAGTCCTGGTCCTGAGAATAGAGACCAGGATATGTTGTTGTCCTGGGTCCCAATACTCAGTGTTATAGTCCTGGTCCTGAGAATAGAGACCAGGATATGTTGTTGTCCTGGGTCCCAATACTCAGTGTTATAGTCCTGGTCCTGAGAATAGAGACCAGGATATGTTGTTGTCCTGGGTCCCAATACTCAGTGTTATAGTCCTGGTCCTGAGAATAGAGACCAGGATATGTTGTTGTCCTGGGTCCCAATACTCAGTGTTATAGTCCTGGTCCTGAGAATAGAGACCAGGATATGTTGTTGTCCTGGGTCCCAATACTCAGTGTTATAGTCCTGGTCCTGAGAATAGAGACCAGGATATGTTGTTGTCCTGGGTCCCAATACTCAGTGTTATAGTCCTGGTCCTGAGAATAGAGACCAGGATATGTTGTTGTCCTGGGTCCCAATACTCAGTGTTATAGTCCTGGTCCTGAGAATAGAGACCAGGATATGTTGTTGTCCTGGGTCCCAATACTCAGTGTTATAGTCCTGGTCCTGAGAATAGAGACCAGGATATGTTGTTGTCCTGGGTCCCAATACTCAGTGTTATAGTCCTGGTCCTGAGAATAGAGACCAGGATATGTTGTTGTCCTGGGTCCCAATACTCAGTGTTATAGTCCTGGTCCTGAGAATAGAGACCAGGATATGTTGTTGTCCTGGGTCCCAATACTCAGTGTTATAGTCCTGGTCCTGAGAATAGAGACCAGGATATGTTGTTGTCCTGGGTCCCAATACTCAGTGTTATAGTCCTGGTCCTGAGAATAGAGACCAGGATATGTTGTTGTCCTGGGTCCCAATACTCAGTGTTATAGTCCTGGTCCTGAGAATAGAGACCAGGATATGTTTTTGTCCTGGGTCCCAATACTCAGTGTTATAGTCCTGGTCCCAATATGTTGTTGTCCTGGGTCCCAATACTCAGTGTTATAGTCCTGGTCCTGAGAATAGAGACCAGGATATGTTGTTGTCCTGGGTCCCAATACTCAGTGTTATAGTCCTGGTCCTGAGAATAGAGACCAGGATATGTTGTTGTCCTGGGTCCCAATACTCAGTGTTATAGTCCCTGAGAATGGTCCTGAGAATAGAGACCAGGATATGTTGTTGTCCTGGGTCCCAATACTCAGTGTTATAGTCCTGGTCCTGAGAATAGAGACCAGGATATGTTGTTGTCCTGGGTCCCAATACTCAGTGTTATAGTCCTGGTCCTGAGAATAGAGACCAGGATATCCTGGGTCCCAATACTCAGTGTTATAGTGGTTGAGAATAGAGACCAGGATATCCTGGTCCTCAGTGTTATAGTCCTGGTCCTGAGAATAGAGACCAGGATATGTTGTTGTCCTGGGTCCCAATACTCAGTGTTATAGTCCTGGTCCTGAGAATAGAGACCAGGATATGTTGTTGTCCTGGGTCCCAATACTCAGTGTTATAGTCCTGGTCCTGAGAATAGAGACCAGGATATGTTGTTGTCCTGGGTCCCAATACTCAGTGTTATAGTCCTGGTCCTGAGAATAGAGACCAGGATATGTTGTTGTCCTGGGTCCCAATACTCAGTGTTATAGTCCTGGTCCTGAGAATAGAGACCAGGATATGTTGTTGTCCTGGGTCCCAATACTCAGTGTTATAGTCCTGGTCCTGAGAATAGAGACCAGGATATGTTGTTGTCCTGGGTCCCAATACTCAGTGTTATAGTCCTGGTCCTGAGAATAGAGACCAGGATATGTTGTTGTCCTGGGTCCCAATACTCAGTGTTATAGTCCTGGTCCTGAGAATAGAGACCAGGATATGTTGTTGTCCTGGGTCCCAATACTCAGTGTTATAGTCCTGGTCCTGAGAATAGAGACCAGGATATGTTTATAGTTGTCCTGGAATCCCAATACCCAATCAGTGTTATAGTCCTGGTCCTGAGAATAGAGACCAGGATATGTTGTTGTCCTGGATCCCAATACCAGTGTTATAGTCCTGGTCCTGAGAATAGAGACCAGGATATGTTGTTGTCCTGGGTCCCAATACTCAGTGTTATAGTCCTGGTCCTGAGAATAGAGACCAGGATATGTTGTTGTCCTGGGTCCCAATACTCAGTGTTATAGTCCTGGTCCTGAGAATAGAGACCAGGATATGTTGTTGTCCTGGGTCCCAATACTCAGTGTTATAGTCCTGGTCCTGAGAATAGAGACCAGGATATGTTGTTGTCCTGGGTCCCAATACTCAGTGTTATAGTCCTGGTCCTGAGAATAGAGACCAGGATATGTTGTTGTCCTGGGTCCCAATACTCAGTGTTATAGTCCTGGTCCTGAGAATAGAGACCAGGATATGTTGTTGTCCTGGGTCCCAATACTCAGTGTTATAGTCCTGGTCCTGAGAATAGAGACCAGGATATGTTGTTGTCCTGGGTCCCAATACTCAGTGTTATAGTATAGTCCTGGTCCTGAGAATAGAGACCAGGATATGTTGTTGTCCTGGGTCCCAATACTCAGTGTTATAGTCCTGGTCCTGAGAATAGAGACCAGGATATGTTGTTGTCCTGGGTCCCAATACTCAGTGTTATAGTCCTGGTCCTGAGAATAGAGACCAATAGAGACCAGGATATGTTGTTGTCCCTGGGTCCCAATACTCAGTGTTATAGTCCTGGTCCTGAGAATAGAGACCAGGATATGTTGTTGTCCTGGGTCCCAATACTCAGTGTTATAGTCCTGGTCCTGAGAATAGAGGACCAGGTATGTTATAGTCCTGGTCCTGAGAATTATGTCCTGGGTCCCAATACTCAGTGTTATAGTCCTGGTCCTGAGAATAGAGACCAGGATATGTTGTTGTCCTGGGTCCCAATACTCAGTGTTATAGTCCTGGTCCTGAGAATAGAGACCAGGATATGGGTCCCAATACTCAGTATTATATGTTGTTTTGGTCCTGGGTCCCAATACTCAGTGTTATAGTCCTGGTCCTGAGAATAGAGACCAGGATATGTTGTTGTCCTGGGTCCCAATACTCAGTGTTATAGTCCTGGTCCTGAGAATAGAGACCAGGATATGTTGTTGTCCTGGGTCCCAATACTCAGTGTTATAGTCCTGGTCCTGAGAATAGAGACCAGGATATGTTGTTGTCCTGGGTCCCAATACTCAGTGTTATAGTCCTGGTCCTGAGAATAGAGACCAGGATATGTTGTTGTCCTGGGTCCCAATACTCAGTGTTATAGTCCTGGTCCTGAGAATAGAGACCAGGATATGTTGTTGTCCTGGGTCCCAATACTCAGTGTTATAGTCCTGGTCCTGAGAATAGAGACCAGGATATGTTGTTGTCCTGGGTCCCAATACTCAGTGTTATAGTCCTGGTCCTGAGAATAGAGACCAGGATATGTTGTATGGGTCCCAATACTCAGTGTTATAGTCCTGGTCCTGAGAATAGAGACCAGGATATGTCCTGGGTCCCAATACTCAGTGTTATAGTCCTGGTCCTGAGAATAGAGACCAGGATATGTTGTTGTCCTGGGTCCCAATACTCAGTGTTATAGTCCTGGTCCTGAGAATAGAGACCAGGATATGTTGTTGTCCTGGGTCCCAATACTCAGTGTTATAGTCCTGGTCCTGAGAATAGAGACCAGGATATGTTGTTGTCCTGGGTCCCAATACTCAGTGTTATAGTCCTGGTCCTGAGAATAGAGACCAGGATATGTTGTTGTCCTGGGTCCCAATACTCAGTGTTATAGTCCTGGTCCTGAGAATAGAGACCAGGATATGTTGTTGTCCTGGGTCCCAATACTCAGTGTTATAGTCCTGGTCCTGAGAATAGAGACCAGGATATGTTGTTGTCCTGGGTCCCAATACTCAGTGTTATAGTCCTGGTCCTGAGAATAGAGACCAGGATATGTTGTTGTCCTGGGTCCCAATACTCAGTGTTATAGTCCTGGTCCTGAGAATAGAGACCAGGATATGTTGTTGTCCTGGGTCCCAATACTCAGTGTTATAGTCCTGGTCCTGAGAATAGAGACCAGGATATGTTGTTGTCCTGGGTCCCAATACTCAGTGTTATAGTCCTGGTCCTGAGAATAGAGACCAGGATATGTTGTTGTCCTGGGTCCCAATACTCAGTGTTATAGTCCTGGTCCTGAGAATAGAGACCAGGATATGTTGTTGTCCTGGGTCCCAATACTCAGTGTTATAGTCCTGGTCCTGAGAATAGAGACCAGGATATGTTGTTGTCCTGGGTCCCAATACTCAGTGTTATAGTCCTGGTCCTGAGAATAGAGACCAGGATATGTTGTTGTCCTGGGTCCCAATACTCAGTGTTATAGTCCTGGTCCTGAGAATAGAGACCAGGATATGTTGGTCCTGGGTCCCAATACTCAGTGTTATAGTCCTGGTCCTGAGAATAGAGACCAGGATATGTTGTTGTCCTGGGTCCCAATACTCAGTGTTATAATAGTCCTGGTCCTGAGAATAGAGACCAGGATATGTTGTTGTCCTGGGTCCCAATACTCAGTGTTATAGTCCTGGTCCTGAGAATAGAGACCAGGATATGTTGTTGTCCTGGGTCCCAATACTCAGTGTTATAGTCCTGGTCCTGAGAATAGAGACCAGGATATGTTGTTGTCCTGGGTCCCAATACTCAGTGTTATAGTCCTGGTCCTGAGAATAGAGACCAGGATATGTTGTTGTCCTGGGTCCCAATACTCAGTGTTATAGTCCTGGTCCTGAGAATAGAGACCAGGATATGTTGTTGTCCTGGGTCCCAATACTCAGTGTTATAGTCCTGGTCCTGAGAATAGAGACCAGGATATGTTGTTGTCCTGGATCCCAATACTCAGTGTTATAGTCCTGGTCCTGAGAATAGAGACCAGGATATGTTGTTGTCCCAATACTCAGTGTTATAGTCCTGGTCCTGAGAATAGAGACCAGGATATGTTGTTGTCCTGGGTCCCAATACTCAGTGTTATAGTCCTGGTCCTGAGAATAGAGACCAGGATATGTTGTTGTCCTGGGTCCCAATACTCAGTGTTATAGTCCTGGTCCTGAGAATAGAGACCAGGATATGTTATAGTCCTGGTCTGAGTGTTGTCCTGGGTCCCAATACTCAGTGTTATAGTCCTGGTCCTGAGAATAGAGACCAGGATATGTTGTTGTCCTGGGTCCCAATACTCAGTGTTATAGTCCTGGTCCTGAGAATAGAGACCAGGATATGTTGTTGTCCTGGGTCCCAATACTCAGTGTTATAGTCCTGGTCCTGAGAATAGAGACCAGGATATGTTGTTGTCCTGGGTCCCAATACTCAGTGTTATAGTCCTGGTCCTGAGAATAGAGACCAGGATATGTTGTTGTCCTGGGTCCCAATAGTGTTATAGTCCTGGTCCTGAGAATAGAGACCAGGATATGTTGTTGTCCTGGGTCCCAATACTCAGTGTTATAGTCCTGGTCCTGAGAATAGAGACCAGGATATGTTGTTGTCCTGGGTCCCAATACTCAGTGTTATAGTCCTGGTCCTGAGAATAGAGACCAGGATATGTTGTTGTCCTGGGTCCCAATACTCAGTGTTATAGTCCTGGTCCTGAGAATAGAGACCAGGATATGTTGTTGTCCTGGGTCCCAATACTCAGTGTTATAGTCCTGGTCCTGAGAATAGAGACCAGGATATGTTGTTGTCCTGGGTCCCAATACTCAGTGTTATAGTCCTGGTCCTGAGAATAGAGACCAGGATATGTTGTTGTCCTGGGTCCCAATACTCAGTGTTATAGTCCTGGTCCTGAGAATAGAGAGGATATGTTAGTTGTCCTGGTCCTGAGAATAGAGACCAGGATATGTTGTTGTCCTGGGTCCCAATACTCAGTGTTATAGTCCTGGTCCTGAGAATAGAGACCAGGATATGTTGTTGTCCTGGGTCCCAATACTCAGTGTTATAGTCCTGGTCCTGAGAATAGAGACCAGGATATGTTGTTGTCCTGGGTCCCAATACTCAGTGTTATAGTCCTGGTCCTGAGAATAGAGACCAGGATATGTTGTTGTCCTGGGTCCCAATACTCAGTGTTATAGTCCTGGTCCTGAGAATAGAGACCAGGATATGTTGTTGTCCTGGGTCCCAATACTCAGTGTTATAGTCCTGGTCCTGAGAATAGAGACCAGGATATGTTGTTGTCCTGGGTCCCAATACTCAGTGTTATAGTCCTGGTCCTGAGAATAGAGACCAGGATATGTTGTTGTCCTGGGTCCCAATACTCAGTGTTATAGTCCTGGTCCTGAGAATAGAGACCAGGATATGTTGTTGTCCTGGGTCCCAATACTCAGTGTTATAGTCCTGGTCCTGAGAATAGAGACCAGGATATGTTGTTGTCCTGGGTCCCAATACTCAGTGTTATAGTCCTGGTCCTGAGAATAGAGACCAGTATGTTGTTGTCCTGGGTCCCAATACTCAGTGTTATAGTCCTGGTCCTGAGAATAGAGACCAGGATATGTTGTTGTCCTGGGTCCCAATACTCAGTGTTATAGTCCTGGTCCTGAGAATAGAGACCAGGATATGTTGTTGTCCTGGGTCCCAATACTCAGTGTTATAGTCCTGGTCCTGAGAATAGAGACCAGGATATGTTGTTGTCCTGGGTCCCAATACTCAGTGTTATAGTCCTGGTCCTGAGAATAGAGACCAGGATATGTTGTTGTCCTGGGTCCCAATACTCAGTGTTATAGTCCTGGTCCTGAGAATAGAGACCAGGATATGTTGTTGTCCTGGGTCCCAATACTCAGTGTTATAGTCCTGGTCCTGAGAATAGAGACCAGGATATGTTGTTGTCCTGGGTCCCAATACTCAGTGTTATAGTCCTGGTCCTGAGAATAGAGACCAGGATATGTTGTTGTCCTGGGTCCCAATACTCAGTGTTATAGTCCTGGTCCTGAGAATAGAGACCAGGATATGTTGTTGTCCTGGGTCCCAATACTCAGTGTTATAGTCCTGGTCCTGAGAATAGAGACCAGGATATGTTGTTGTCCTGGGTCCCAATACTCAGTGTTATAGTCCTGGTCCTGAGAATAGAGACCAGGATATGTTGTTGTCCTGGGTCCCAATACTCAGTGTTATAGTCCTGGTCCTGAGAATAGAGACCAGGATATGCCCTGGGTCCCAATACTCAGTGATAGTCCTGGTCCTGAGAATAGAGACCAGGATATGTTATTGTCCTGGGTCCCAGTGTTATAGTGGTCCTGAGAATAGAGACCAGGATATGTTGTTGTCCTGGGTCCCAATACTCAGTGTTATAGTCCTGGTCCTGAGAATAGAGACCAGGATATGTTTGTCCTGGTCCCAATACTCAGTGTTATAGTCCTGAGAATAGAGACCAGGATATGTTGTTGTCCTGGGTCCCAATACTCAGTGTTATAGTCCTGGTCCTGAGAATAGAGACCAGGATATGTTGTTGTCCTGGGTCCCAATACTCAGTGTTATAGTCCTGGTCCTGAGAATAGAGACCAGGATATGTGTTATAGTCCTTCCTGTGTTGAGGGTCCTGCCTGGGTCCCAATACTCAGTGTTATAGTCCTGGTCCTGAGAATAGAGACCAGGATATGTTTTGTCCTGGGTCCCAATACTCAGTGTTATAGTCCTGGTCCTGAGAATAGAGACCAGGATATGTTGTTGTCCTGGGTCCCAATACTCAGTGTTATAGTCCTGGTCCTGAGAATAGAGACCAGGATATGTTGTTGTCCTGGGTCCCAATACTCAGTGTTATAGTCCTGGTCCTGAGAATAGAGACCAGGATATGTTGTTGTCCTGGGTCCCAATACTCAGTGTTATAGTCCTGGTCCTGAGAATAGAGACCAGGATATGTTGTTGTCCTGGGTCCCAATACTCAGTGTTATAGTCCTGGTCCTGAGAATAGAGACCAGGATATGTTGTTGTCCTGGGTCCCAATACTGGTCCTGAGAATAGAGACCAGGATATGTTGTTGTCCTGGGTCCCAATACTCAGTGTTATAGTCCTGGTCCTGAGAATAGAGACCAGGATATGTTGTTGTCCTGGATCCCAATACTCAGTGTTATAGTCCTGGTCCTGAGAATAGAGACCAGGATATGTTGTTGTGTCCTGGGTCCCAATTTCCGGTTAGTCCCAATACTGGTGTTATAGTCCTGGTCCTGAGAATAGAGACCAGGATATGTTGTTGTCCTGGGTCCCAATACTCAGTGTTATAGTCCTGGTCCTGAGAATAGAGACCAGGATATGTTGTTGTCCTGTGTTATAGTCCCCAGGATATGTTGTCCTCCCAATACTCAGTGTTATAGTCCTGGTCCTGAGAATAGAGACCAGGATATGTTGTTGTCCTGGGTCCCAATACTCAGTGTTATAGTCCTGGTCCTGAGAATAGAGACCAGGATATGTTGTTGTCCTGGGTCCCAATACTCAGTGTTATAGTCCTGGTCCTGAGAATAGAGACCAGGATATGTTGTTGTCCTGGGTCCCAATACTCAGTGTTATAGTCCTGGTCCTGAGAATAGAGACCAGGATATGTTGTTGTCCTGGATCCCAATACTCAGTGTTATAGTCCTGGTCAGGATATGTTGTTGTCCTGGGTCCCAATACTCAGTGTTATAGTCATGGTCCTGAGAATAGAGACCAGGATATGTTGTTGTCCTGGGTCCCAATACTCAGTGTTATAGTCCTGGTCCTGAGAATAGAGACCAGGATATGTTGTTGTCCTGGGTCCCAATACTCAGTGTTATAGTCCTGGTCCTGAGAATAGAGACCAGGATATGTTGTTGTCCTGGGTCCCAATACTCAGTGTTATAGTCCTGGTCCTGAGAATAGAGACCAGGATATGTTGTTGTCCTGGGTCCCAATACTCAGTGTTATAGTCCTGGTCCTGAGAATAGAGACCAGGATATGTTGTTGTCCTGGGTCCCAATACTCAGTGTTATAGTCCTGGTCCTGAGAATAGAGACCAGGATATGTTGTTGTCCTGGGTCCCAATACTCAGTGTTATAGTCCTGGTCCTGAGAATAGAGACCAGGATATGTTGTTGTCCTGGGTCCCAATACTCAGTGTTATAGTCCTGGTCCTGAGAATAGAGACCAGGATATGTTGTTGTCCTGGGTCCCAATACTCAGTGTTATAGTCATGGTCCTGAGAATAGAGACCAGGATATGTTGTTGTCCTGGGTCCCAATACTCAGTGTTATAGTCCTGGTCCTGAGAATAGAGACCAGGATATGTTGTTGTCCTGGGTCCCAATACTCAGTGTTATAGTCCTGGTCCTGAGAATAGAGACCAGGATATGTTGTTGTCCTGGGTCCCAATACTCAGTGTTATAGTCCTGGTCCTGAGAATAGAGACCAGGATATGTTGTTGTCCTGGGTCCCAATACTCAGTGTTATAGTCCTGGTCCTGAGAATAGAGACCAGGATATGTTGTTGTCCTGGGTCCCAATACTCAGTGTTATAGTCCTGGTCCTGAGAATAGAGACCAGGATATGTTGTTGTCCTGGGTCCCAATACTCAGTGTTATAGTCCTGGTCCTGAGAATAGTGTTAGACCAGGATATGTTGTTGTCCTGGGTCCCAATACTCAGTGTTATAGTCCTGGTCCTGAGAATAGAGACCAGGATATGTTGTTGTCCTGGGTCCCAATACTCAGTGTTATAGTCCTGGTCCTGAGAATAGAGACCAGGATATGTTGTCCTGGGTCCCAATACTCAGTGTTATAGTCCTGGTCCTGAGAATAGAGACCAGGATATGTTGTTGTCCTGGGTCCCAATACTCAGTGTTATAGTCCTGGTCCTGAGAATAGAGTCCTGGGTCCCAATACAGGATAGTTGTGGTCCTGAGAATCCCAATACTCAGTGTTATAGTCCTGGTCCTGAGAATAGAGACCAGGATATGTTGTTGTCCTGGGTCCCAATACTCAGTGTTATAGTCCTGGTCCTGAGAATAGAGACCAGGATATGTTGTTGTCCTGGGTCCCAATACTCAGTGTTATAGTCCTGGTCCTGAGAATAGAGACCAGGATATGTTGTTGTCCTGGGTCCCAATACTCAGTGTTATAGTCCTGGTCCTGAGAATAGAGACCAGGATATGTTGTTGTCCTGATCCCATACTCAGTGTTATAGTCCTGGTCCCAGGATATGTTTTGTCCTGGGTCCCAATACTCAGTGTTATAGTCCTGGTCCTGAGAATAGAGACCAGGATATGTTGTTGTCCTGGGTCCCAATACTCAGTGTTATAGTCCTGGTCCTGAGAATAGAGACCAGGATATGTTGTTGTCCTGGGTCCCAATACTCAGTGTTATAGTCCTGGTCCTGAGAATAGAGACCAGGATATGTTGTTGTCCTGGGTCCCAATACTCAGTGTTATAGTCCTGGTCCTGAGAATAGAGACCAGGATATGTTGTTGTCCTGGGTCCCAATACTCAGTGTTATAGTCCTGGTCCTGAGAATAGAGACCAGGATATGTTGTTGTCCTGGGTCCCAATACTCAGTGTTATAGTCCTGGTCCTGAGAATAGAGACCAGGATATGTTGTTGTCCTGGGTCCCAATACTCAGTGTTATAGTCCTGGTCCTGAGAATAGAGACCAGGATATGTTGTTGTCCTGGGTCCCAATACTCAGTGTTATAGTCCTGGTCCTGAGAATAGAGACCAGGATATGTTGTTGACCCAATACTCAGGATAGTCCTGGTCCTGAGAATAGAGACCAGGATATGTTGTTGTCCTGGGTCCCAATACTCAGTGTTATAGTCCTGGTCCTGAGAATAGAGACCAGGATATGTTGTTGTCCTGGGTCCCAATACTCAGTGTTATAGTCCTGGTCCTGAGAATAGAGACCAGGATATGTTGTTGTCCTGGGTCCCAATACTCAGTGTTATAGTCCTGGTCCTGAGAATAGAGACCAGTGTTATATGTTGTTGTCCTGGGTCCCAATACTCAGTGTTATAGTCCTGGTCCTGAGAATAGAGACCAGGATATGTTGTCCTGGGTCCCAATGTGGTCCTGGTCAATACTCAGTGTTATAGTCCTGGTCCTGAGAATAGAGACCAGGATATGTTGTTGTCCTGGGTCCCAATACTCAGTGTTATAGTCCTGGTCCTGAGAATAGAGACCAGGATATGTTGTTGTCCTGGGTCCCAATACTCAGTGTTATAGTCCTGGTCCTGAGAATAGAGACCAGGATATGTTGTTGTCCTGGGTCCCAATACTCAGTGTTATAGTCCTGGTCCTGAGAATAGAGACCAGGATATGTTGTTGTCCTGGGTCCCAATACTCAGTGTTATAGTCCTGGTCCTGAGAATAGAGACCAGGATATGTTGTTGTCCTGGGTCCCAATACTCAGTGTTATAGTCCTGGTCCTGAGAATAGAGACCAGGATATGTTGTTGTCCTGGGTCCCAATACTCAGTGTTATAGTCCTGGTCCTGAGTCCTGAGAATAGAGACCAGGATATGTTGTTGTCCTGGGTCCCAATACTCAGTGTTATAGTCCTGGTCCTGAGAATAGAGACCAGGATATGTTGTTGTCCTGGGTCCCAATACTCAGTGTTATAGTCCTGGTCCTGAGAATAGAGACCAGGATATGTTGTTGTCCTGGGTCCCAATACTCAGTGTTATAGTCCTGGTCCTGAGAATAGAGACCAGGATATGTTGTTGTCCTGGGTCCCAATACTCAGTGTTATAGTCCTGGTCCTGAGAATAGAGACCAGGATATGTTGTTGTCCTGGGTCCCAATACTCAGTGTTATAGTCCTGGTCCTGAGAATAGAGACCAGGATATGTTGTTGTCCTGGGTCCCAATACTCAGTGTTATAGTCCTGGTCCTGAGAATAGAGACCAGGATATGTTGTTGTCCTGGGTCCCAATACTCAGTGTTATAGTCCTGGTCCTGAGAATAGAGACCAGGATATGTTGTTGTCCTGGGTCCCAATAGTCCTGAGAATAGACCAGGATATGTTTTTGTCCTGGGTCCCAATACTCAGTGTTATAGTCCTGGTCCCAGGATATGTTGTTGTCCTGGGTCCCAATACTCAGTGTTATAGTCCTGGTCCTGAGAATAGAGACCAGGATATGTTGTTGTCCTGGGTCCCAATACTCAGTCCTGGTCCTGAGAATAGAGACCAGGATATGTTGTTGTCCTGGGTCCCAATACTCAGTGTTATAGTCCTGGTCCTGAGAATAGAGACCAGGATATGTTGTTGTCCTGGGTCCCAATACTCAGTGTTATAGTCCTGGTCCTGAGAATAGAGACCAGGATATGTTGTTGTCCTGGGTCCCAATACTCAGTGTTATAGTCCTGGTCCTGAGAATAGAGACCAGGATATGTTGTTGTCCTGGGTCCCAATACTCAGTGTTATAGTCCTGGTCCTGAGAATAGAGACCAGGATATGTTGTTGTCCTGGGTCCCAATACTCAGTGTTATAGTCCTGGTCCTGAGAATAGAGACCAGGATATGTTGTTGTCCTGGGTCCCAATACTCAGTGTTATAGTCCTGGTCCTGAGAATAGAGACCAGGATATGTTGTTGTCCCTGTCCCAATACTGGTTATGTTGTCATGGTCCTGAGAGAATAGAGACCAGGATATGTTGTTGTCCTGGGTCCCAATACTCAGTGTTATAGTCCTGGTCCTGAGAATAGAGACCAGGATATGTTGTTGTCCTGGGTCCCAATACTCAGTGTTATAGTCCTGGTCCTGAGAATAGAGACCAGGATATGTTGTTGTCCTACTCAGTGTTATCCCAGAATAGAGACCAGGATATGTTGTTGTCCTGGGTCCCACTCAGTGTTATAGTCCTGGTCCTGAGAATAGAGACCAGGATATGTTGTTGTCCTGGGTCCCAATACTCAGTGTTATAGTCCTGGTCCTGAGAATAGAGACCAGGATATGTTGTTGTCCTGGATCCCAATACTCCTGGGTCCCCTGGGTCCCAATACTCAGTGTTATAGTCCTGGTCCTGAGAATAGAGACCAGGATATGTTTTGTCCTGGGTCCCAATACTCAGTGTTATAGTCCTGGTCCTGAGAATAGAGACCAGGATATGTTGTTGTCCTGGGTCCCAATACTCAGTGTTATAGTCCTGGTCCTGAGAATAGAGACCAGGATATGTTGTTGTCCTGGGTCCCAATACTCAGTGTTATAGTCCTGGTCCTGAGAATAGAGACCAGGATATGTTGTTGTCCTGGGTCCCAATACTCAGTGTTATAGTCCTGGTCCTGAGAATAGAGACCAGGATATGTTGTTGTCCTGGGTCCCAATACTCAGTGTTATAGTCCTGGTCCTGAGAATAGAGACCAGGATATGTTGTTGTCCTGGGTCCCAATACTCAGTGTTATAGTCCTGGTCCTGAGGATATGTTGTTAGAGACCAGGATATGTTGTAGAGACCAGTCCCTGGGTCCCAATACTCAGTGTTATAGTCCTGGTCCTGAGAATAGAGACCAGGATATGTTGTTGTCCTGGGTCCCAATACTCAGTGTTATAGTCCTGGTCCTGAGAATAGAGACCAGATATGTTGTTGTCCTGGGTCCCAATACTCAGTGTTATAGTCCTGGTCCTGAGAATAGAGACCAGGATATGTTGTTGTCCTGGGTCCCAATACTCAGTGTTATAGTCCTGGTCCTGAGAATAGAGACCAGGATATGTTGTTGTCCTGGATCCCAATACTCAGTGTTATAGTCCTGGTCCTGAGAATAGAGACCAGGATATGTTGTTGTCCTGGGTCCCAATACTCAGTGTTATAGTCCTGGTCCTGAGAATAGAGACCAGGATATGTTGTTGTCCTGGGTCCCAATACTCAGTGTTATAGTCCTGAGAATAGAGACCAGGATATGTTGTTGTCCTGGGTCCCAATACTCAGTGTTATAGTCCTGGTCCTGAGAATAGAGACCAGGATATGTTGTTGTCCTGGGTCCCAATACTCAGTGTTATAGTCCTGGTCCTGAGAATAGAGACCAGGATATGTTGTTGTCCTGGGTCCCAATACTCAGTGTTATAGTCCTGGTCCTGAGAATAGAGACCAGGATATGTTGTTGTCCTGGGTCCCAATACTCAGTGTTATAGTCCTGGTCCTGAGAATAGAGACCAGGATATGTTGTTGTCCTGGGTCCCAATACTCAGTGTTATAGTCCTGGTCCTGAGAATAGAGACCAGGATATGTTGTTGTCCTGGGTCCCAATACTCAGTGTTATAGTCCTGGTCCTGAGAATAGAGACCAGGATATGTTGTTGTCCTGGGTCCCAATACTCAGTGTTATAGTCCTGGTCCTGAGAATAGAGACCAGGATATGTTGTTGTCCTGGGTCCCAATACTCAGTGTTATAGTCCTGGTCCTGAGAATAGAGACCAGAATAGAGACTCAGTGTTATAGTCCTGGTCCTGAGAATAGAGACCAGGATATGTTGTTGTCCTGGGTCCCAATACTCAGTGTTATAGTCCTGGTCCTGAGAATAGAGACCAGGATATGTTGTTGTCCTGGGTCCCAATACTCAGTGTTATAGTCCTGGTCCTGAGAATAGAGACCAGGATATGTTGTTGTCCTGGGTCCCAATACTCAGTGTTATAGTCCTGGTCCTGAGAATAGAGACCAGGATATGTTGTTGTCCTGGGTCCCAATACTCAGTGTTATAGTCCTGGTCCTGAGAATAGAGACCAGGATATGTTGTTGTCCTGGGTCCCAATACTCAGTGTTATAGTCCTGGTCCTGAGAATAGAGACCAGGATATGTTGTTGTCCTGGGTCCCAATACTCAGTGTTATAGTCCTGGTCCTGAGAATAGAGACCAGGATATGTTGTTGTCCTGGGTCCCAATACTCAGTGTTATAGTCCTGGTCCTGAGAATAGAGACCAGGATATGTTGTTGTCCTGGGTCCCAATACTCAGTGTTATAGTCCTGGTCCTGAGAATAGAGACCAGGATATGTTGTTGTCCTGGGTCCCAATACTCAGTGTTATAGTCCTGGTCCTGAGAATAGAGACCAGGATATGTTGTTGTCCTGGGTCCCAATACTCAGTGTTATAGTCCTGGTCCTGAGAATAGAGACCAGGATATGTTGTTGTCCTGGGTCCCAATACTCAGTGTTATAGTCCTGGTCCTGAGAATAGAGACCAGGATATGTTGTTGTCCTGGGTCCCAATACTCAGTGTTATAGTCCTGGTCCTGAGAATAGAGACCAGGATATGTTGTTGTCCTGGGTCCCAATACTCAGTGTTATAGTCCTGGTCCTGAGAATAGAGACCAGGATATGTTGTTGTCCTGGGTCCCAATACTCAGTGTTATAGTCCTGGTCCTGAGAATAGAGACCAGGATATGTTGTTGTCCTGGGTCCCAATACTCAGTGTTATAGTCCTGGTCCTGAGAATAGAGACCAGGATATGTTGTTGTCCTGGGTCCCAATACTCAGTGTTATAGTCCTGGTCCTGAGAATAGAGACCAGGATATGTTGTTGTCCTGGGTCCCAATACTCAGTGTTATAGTCCTGGTCCTGAGAATAGAGACCAGGATATGTTGTTGTCCTGGGTCCCAATACTCAGTGTTATAGTCCTGGTCCTGAGAATAGAGACCAGGATATGTTGTTGTCCTGGGTCCCAATACTCAGTGTTATAGTCCTGGTCCTGAGAATAGAGACCAGGATATGTTGTTGTCCTGGGTCCCAATACTCAGTGTTATAGTCCTGGTCCTGAGAATAGAGACCAGGTTATATGAGAATAGAGACCAGGATTGTTGTCCTGGGTCCCAATACTCAGTGTTATAGTCCTGGTCCTGAGAATAGAGACCAGGATATGTTGTTGTCCTGGGTCCCAATACTCAGTGTTATAGTCCTGGTCCTGAGAATAGAGACCAGGATATGTTGTTGTCCTGGGTCCCAATACTCAGTGTTATAGTCCTGGTCCTGAGAATAGAGACCAGGATATGTTGTTGTCCTGGGTCCCAATACTCAGTGTTATACCAGGATATGTTTATCCTGTCCTGGGTCCCAATCAGTGTTATAGTCCTGGTCCTGAGAATAGAGACCAGGATATGTTGTTGTCCTGGGTCCCAATACTCAGTGTTATAGTCCTGGTCCTGAGAATAGAGACCAGGATATGTTGTTGTCCTGGGTCCCAATACTCAGTGTTATAGTCCTGGTCCTGAGAATAGAGACCAGGATATGTTGTTGTCCTGGGTCCCAATACTCAGTGTTATAGTCCTGGTCCTGAGAATAGAGACCAGGATATGTTGTTGTCCTGGGTCCCAATACTCAGTGTTATAGTCCTGGTCCTGAGAATAGAGACCAGGATATGTTGTTGTCCTGGGTCCCAATACTCAGTGTTATAGTCCTGGTCCTGAGAATAGAGACCAGGATATGTTGTTGTCCTGGGTCCCAATACTCAGTGTTATAGTCCTGGTCCTGAGAGACCAGGATATGTTGTTGTCCTGGGTCCCAATACTCAGTGTTATAGTCCTGGTCCTGAGAATAGAGACCAGGATATGTTGGTCCTGGGTCCCAATACTCAGTGTTATAGTCCTGGTCCTGAGAATAGAGACCAGGATATGTTGTTGTCCTGGATCCCAATACTCAGTGTTATAGTCCTGGTCCTGAGAATAGAGACCAGGATATGTTGTTGTCCTGGGTCCCAATACTCAGTGTTATAGTCCTGGTCCTGAGAATAGAGACCAGGATATGTTGTTGTCCTGGGTCCCAATACTCAGTGTTATAGTCCTGGTCCTGAGAATAGAGACCAGGATATGTTGTTGTCCTGGGTCCCAATATACTGGTCCTGAGTGTTATAGTCCCAATGGTCCTGGTCTGAGAATAGAGACCAGGATATGTTGTTGTCCTGGGTCCCAATACTCAGTGTTATAGTCCTGGTCCTGAGAATAGAGACCAGGATATGTTGTTGTCCTGGGTCCCAATACTCAGTGTTATAGTCCTGGTCCTGAGAATAGAGACCAGGATATGTTGTTGTCCTGGGTCCCAATACTCAGTGTTATAGTCCTGGTCCTGAGAATAGAGACCAGGATATGTTGTTGTCCTGGGTCCCAATACTCAGTGTTATAGTCCTGGTCCTGAGAATAGAGACCAGGATATGTTGTTGTCCTGGGTCCCAATACTCAGTGTTATAGTCCTGGTCCTGAGAATAGAGACCAGGATATGTTGTTGTCCTGGTCCCAATATCAGTGTTGTCCTGGTCCTGAGAATAGAGACCAGGATATACCTGGGTCCCAATACTCAGTGTTATAGTCCTGGTCCTGAGAATAGAGACCAGGATATGTTGTTGTCCTGGGTCCCAATACTCAGTGTTATAGTCCTGGTCCTGAGAATAGAGACCAGGATATGTTGTTGTCCTGGGTCCCAATACTCAGTGTTATAGTCCTGGTCCTGAGAATAGAGACCAGGATATGTTGTTGTCCTGGGTCCCAATACTCAGTGTTATAGTCCTGGTCCTGAGAATAGAGACCAGGATATGTTGTTGTCCTGGGTCCCAATACTCAGTGTTATAGTCAGAATAGAGACCAGGATATGTGTTATAGTCCTGGTCCTGAGAATAGAGACCAGGATATGTTGTTGTCCTGGGTCCCAATACTCAGTGTTATAGTCCTGGTCCTGAGAATAGAGACCAGGATATGTTGTTGTCCTGGGTCCCAATACTCAGTGTTATAGTCCTGGTCCTGAGAATAGAGACCAGGATATGTTGTTGTCCTGGGTCCCAATACTCAGTGTTATAGTCCTGGTCCTGAGAATAGAGACCAGGATATGTTGTTGTCCTGGGTCCCAATACTCAGTGTTATAGTCCTGGTCCTGAGAATAGAGACCAGGATATGTTGTTGTCCTGGGTCCCAATACTCAGTGTTATAGTCCTGGTCCTGAGAATAGAGACCAGGATATGTTGTTGTCCTGGGTCCCAATACTCAGTGTTATAGTCCTGGTCCTGAGAATAGAGACCAGGATATGTTGTTGTCCTGGGTCCCAATACTCAGTGTTATAGTCCTGGTCCTGAGAATAGAGACCAGGATATGTTGTTGTCCTGGGTCCCAATACTCAGTGTTATAGTCCTGGTCCTGAGAATAGAGACCAGGATATGTTGTTGTCCTGGGTCCCAATACTCAGTGTTATAGTCCTGGTCCTGAGAATAGAGACCAGGATATGTTGTTGTCCTGGGTCCCAATACTCAGTGTTATAGTCCTGGTCCTGAGAATAGAGACCAGGATATGTTGTTGTCCTGGGTCCCAATACTCAGTGTTATAGTCCTGGTCCTGAGAATAGAGACCAGGATATGTTGTTGTCCTGTGTCCCAATACTCAGTGTTATGGTCCTGAGAATAGAGACCAGGATATGTTGTTGTCCTGGGTCCCAATACTCAGTGTTATAGTCCTGGTCCTGAGAATAGAGACCAGGATATGTTATAGTCCTGGTCCTGAGAATAGAGACCAGGATATGTTTTTGTCCTGGGTCCCAATACTCAGTGTTATAGTCCTGGTCCTGAGAATAGAGACCAGGATATGTTGTTGTCCTGGGTCCCAATACTCAGTGTTATAGTCCTGGTCCTGAGAATAGAGACCAGGATATGTTGTTGTCCTGGGTCCCAATACTCAGTGTTATAGTCCTGGTCCTGAGAATAGAGACCAGGATATGTTGTTGTCCTGGGTCCCAATACTCAGTGTTATAGTCCTGGTCCTGAGAATAGAGACCAGGATATGTTGTTGTCCTGGGTCCCAATACTCAGTGTTATAGTCCTGGTCCTGAGAATAGAGACCAGGATATGTTGTTGTCCTGGATCCCAATACTCAGTGTTATAGTCCTGGTCCTGAGAATAGAGACCAGGATATGTTGTTGTCCTGGATCCCAATACTCAGTGTTATAGTCCTGGTCCTGAGAATGAGACCAGGATCCCTGGGTCCCAATACTCAGTGTTATAGTCCTGGTCCTGAGAATAGAGACCAGGATATGTTGTTGTCCTGGGTCCCAATACTCAGTGTTATAGTCCTGGTCCTGAGAATAGAGACCAGGATATGTTGTTGTCCTGGGTCCCAATACTCAGTGTTATAGTCCTGGTCCTGAGAATAGAGACCAGGATATGTTGTTGTCCTGGGTCCCAATACTCAGTGTTATAGTCCTGGTCCTGAGAATAGAGACCAGGATATGTTGTTGTCCTGGTCCCAATACTCAGTGTTATAGTCCTGGTCCTGAGAATAGAGACCAGGATATGTTGTTGTCCTGGGTCCCAATACTCAGTGTTATAGTCCTGGTCCTGAGAATAGAGACCAGGATATGTTGTTGTCCTGGGTCCCAATACCTGGTCCTGGTCCTGAGAATCCCAGGATATGTTGTTGTCCTGGATCCCAGTGTTATAGTCCTGGTCCTGAGAATAGAGACCAGGATATGTTGTTGTCCTGGGTCCCAATACTCAGTGTTATAGTCCTGGTCCTGAGAATAGAGACCAGGATATGTTGTTGTCCTGGGTCCCAATACTCAGTGTTATAGTCCTGGTCCTGAGAATAGAGACCAGGATATGTTGTTGTCCTGGGTCCCAATACTCAGTGTTATAGTCCTGGTCCTGAGAATAGAGACCAGGATATGTTGTTGTCCTGGGTCCCAATACTCAGTGTTATAGTCCTGGTCCTGAGAATAGAGACCAGGATATGTTGTTGTCCTGGGTCCCAATACTCAGTGTTAGAATAGTATGTTGTTGTCCTGGGTCCCAATGAGAAATAGAGACCAGGATATGTTGTTGTCCTGGGTCCCAATACTCAGTGTTATAGTCCTGGTCCTGAGAATAGAGACCAGGATATGTTGTTGTCCTGGGTCCCAATACTCAGTGTTATAGTCCTGGTCCTGAGAATAGAGACCAGGATATGTTGTTGTCCTGGATCCCAATACTCAGTGTTATAGTCCTGGTCCCAGGATGGGTCCCAATACTCAGTGTTATAGTCCTGGTCCTGAGAATAGAGACCAGGATATGTTGTTGTCCTGGGTCCCAATACTCAGTGTTATAGTCCTGGTCCTGAGAATAGAGACCAGGATATGTTGTTGTCCTGGGTCCCAATACTCAGTGTTATAGTCCTGGTCCTGAGAATAGAGACCAGGATATGTT
This sequence comes from Oncorhynchus nerka, assembly GCF_034236695.1. NCBI lineage: Eukaryota > Metazoa > Chordata > Actinopteri > Salmoniformes > Salmonidae > Oncorhynchus > Oncorhynchus nerka. Next base: position 21,998,681 of record NC_088410.1, on the reverse strand, counting down.
GTTGTCCTGGGTCCCAATACTCAGTGTTATAGTCCTGGTCCTGAGAATAGAGACCAGGATATGTTGTTGTCCTGGGTCCCAATACTCAGTGTTATAGTCCTGGTCCTGAGAATAGAGACCAGGATATGTTGTTGTCCTGGGTCCCAATACTCAGTGTTATAGTCCTGGTCCTGAGAATAGAGACCAGGATATGTTGTTGTCCTGGGCCCCAATACTCAGTGTTATAGTCCTGGTCCTGAGAATAGAGACCAGGATATGTTGTTGTCCTGGGTCCCAATACTCAGTGTTATAGTCCTGGTCCTGAGAATAGAGACCAGGATATGTTGTTGTCCTGGGTCCCAATACTCAGTGTTATAGTCCTGGTCCTGAGAATAGAGACCAGGATATGTTGTTGTCCTGGGTCCCAATACTCAGTGTTATAGTCCTGGTCCTGACAATAGAGAATAGAGACCAGGGTCCCATATCAGTGTTATAGTTGTCCTGAGGGATCCCAAATACTCAGTGTTATAGTCCTGGTCCTGAGAATAGAGACCAGGATATGTTGTTGTCCTGGGTCCCAATACTCAGTGTTATAGTCCTGGTCCTGAGAATAGAGACCAGGATATGTTGTTGTCCTGGGTCCCAATACTCAGTGTTATAGTCCTGGTCCTGAGAATAGAGACCAGGATATGTTGTTGTCCCTGATCCCAATACTCAGTGTTATAGTCCTGGTCCTGAGAATAGAGACCAGGATATGTTGTTGTCCTGGGTCCCAATACTCAGTGTTATAGTCCTGGTCCTGAGAATAGAGACCAGGATATGTTGTTGTCCTGGGTCCCAATACTCAGTGTTATAGTTCTGGTCCTGAGAATAGATATGACCTGGATAGATAGACCCTAGAGAATAGAGACCAGGATATGTTGTCCTGGGTCCCAATACTCAGTGTTGTAGTCCTGGTCCTGAGAATAGAGACCAGGATATGTTGTTGTCCTGGGTCCCAATACTCAGTGTTATAGTCCTGGTCTTGAGAATAGAGACCAGGATATGTTGTTGTCCTGGGTCCCAATACTCAGTGTTATAGTCCTGGTCCTGAGAATAGAGACCAGGATATGTTGTTGTCCTGGATCCCAATACTCAGTGTTATAGTCCTGGTCCTGAGAATAGAGACCAGGATATGTTCTTGTCCTGGGTCCCAATACTCAGTGTTATAGTCCTGAGAATAGAGACCAGGATATGTTGTTGTCCTGGGTCCCAATACTCAGTGTTATAGTCCTGGTCCTAGAGAATAGAGACCAGGATATGTTGTTGTCCTGGGTCCCAATACTCAGTGTTGTAGTCCTGGTCCTGAGAATAGAGACCAGGATATGTTGTTGTCCTGGGTCCCAATACTCAGTGTTATAGTCCTGGTCCTGAGAATAGAGACCAGGATATGTTGTTGTCCTGGGTCCCAATACTCATTGTTATAGTCCTGGTCCTGAGAATAAAACAGGTTTAAAACAACAACAGAGAAACACGTGTCTTACAGTGCTACACATCTGTTATAATAGAGACTTTTTCCTGCTTAATTGAAGTATCAGGTGTAGTTTTTCACCAGTTATAAAGTGTGTTTGTTGTCTCTTTATGTTTCTAGGCTGCAGAGGGAGATGCAACAACAGCCTTGAGAACATCTGGACTCAAATAGAACTCTGTTCCAAGTTGCTGTCAGGTAAAAGTAGACGATAGCAGACAACATGATTCTTAGTGAAAGGGTTGTTGTTGAATGTTTTATTGGCTTTACTCGACTTTTATAGATCAGGTCAAATCTTATCCAAAAACTTTCTGATGTAAGATTATCCTACATGAGATGTGAGATTTTATGTTGTCATAACTTAATTGAGCTTGTATATTTAAATATATGTTTGATTGCTCTGGTCTAGGGGTGCATCACTTGCAGCCTTGAGACTGGAATTCTCTCTCAGCAACCCTCTAATCCTTATTTGAACAATGTGACAACAAAGTAACTGTACTGTAGTTTACATATTTCTTGTTTTAGGAATGAACACTGAAAAAACAATAGCTTGGACAACAAAACATAACTGTAAAAGTTGTTGGGCTTTTTCTTTTCCTTCAGCAAGGTTCCCATTCATGTTTAGAAATGTGTCGTATTACGTGTCCCCTAAAGTGTGTCGTATTATGTGTCCCCTAAAGTGTGTCGTATTACGTATCCCTAAAGTGTGTCGTATTACGTATCCCTAAGTGTGTCGTATTACGTATCCCCTAAAGTGTGTCGTATTACGTATCCCCTAAAGTGTGTCGTATTACGTATCCCTAAAGTGTGCACAATCACCTCCACTGATTTGAAAGTCAGATGATTCATTATATGACCAGATACTCAGGAGCTTCCGAGTGGCTCCAGCGGTCTAAGGCACTGAATCTCAGTGCTAAAGGCTCCACTACATACCCTGGTTCCATCCTGGGCTGTATCACAACCGACCGTGAGAGGGAATCCCATGGGCCGGCGCACAATTGGCCCAGCGTTGTCCGGGATAGGGGAGGGTTTGTCCGGGATAGGGGAGGGTTTGGCCGGGATAGGCTGTCATTGTAAATAATAATTTGTTCTTAACTGACTTGCCTAGTTAAATAAAAACATATTTTTTAAACTCAAGTCGCCACCCTAACAATGAAAATAGATAATCTTCTGTGAAGTTTATCAGCGGTTGGCATCCAACGTTATGGTGCATTACTCACCTACTGTAATGGCATGTGGGCCAGCAAAAGGAATCGATGAACTAAATCCTATCTGCCAGCCCAGGTTCTCTTAAAAGGTAGAAATATTTGCGACTGTCTAACGATGTTCTACTCCGTATGATTATTAAACTCAGTTCTTACTCACACACTGGAGAGAAACCTGGACAATTATTTTAGTTATGTTTATTGATGGATAGCCAGGGCACACTCCAACACTCAGATATCATTTACAAATGAAGGATGTTATCTTGATAAGTGTGTGAATTGGACCATTTTCCTGTCAAAATGTAACAAGTACTTTTGGGTGTCAGGGAAAATATATGGAGTAAAAAGTCAAAGTTGACAAAAATATAAATAGTGAAGTACAGATACCCCAAAAACCTCCTTAAGTAGTACTTTCAAGTATTTTTACTTAAGTACTTTACAACACTGTAAACTTGTCATCTAAATGGAAAATGTCATAGTGAACAGTTTGTGTGTAGAGGGGGAAGTTGGTGTGGGTGGGGTGTTCAGAGCTGTATCTTATTTAATTAACTCCTATTATCCATTAGATATTTGTGTAATGTAGAAAAATGTTTCAACAATACAAGGTGTGTATTCATGTATTCAATAGATCAATATATTAAATCCATTATCTGCTCAACAACATCTGCTTCTCACTATGGACCAGAGGCCTCCTCTAGAATAAGTTTGCCCCAAAAAGATCTAGACATATTTATGGTAAAACCCTTTACCAGGTTTTACTGCAGCTGATGGGACATACAGAAGAATGCAGCTATAGGAATTGTAGTTGTGGTTCTCATCCTCTGTCTCTCCGGCTTCATGTGGTTCAGTTGAGCATCTTTCTAAGAAGTATATTTTACTTGATCATTTTGAGTTGTTATGAATGTGATTGTTGTTCAATTATTCATTTATTCATTCACTTGTGTAAAAAAACATTAAAGTCAGCAGGGAATGGACAGGTGAGATGAGGTCAAAAAGTATTTGTTTCCTTTCAGATCTTTTAACGGTGCTTGATTAATCTTGCCTGGCACAGTGGAACCAATGGAATATTCCCAAGGAATGCTTATATTGTCTCTTTTCTCCTCCAGGGAGACTCAGTCCAGTTTATGACAACGTCTCAGGAATGGCCATGGCCACTACCGCGGCACAGACTAACAGGGTGATGCTGACTACACCAATGCCCACCTCTCTTGCTCCAATAACCAGGAAGTGCCTCTGTACTCCACTGTCAACCTCCTCATCCCCAGAAAGAGGATGAGGATGTCCAGTATGATGCTGTGAAATTCAACTGCCCCAGTGCTGCCACCCGGTGAGCAAGTCCAGTCATTACAACATCTCACATTAATTGTTTTATTAGATGGCACTTGTGCTTGACCCTTAGGAATGCATTGAACACTTGTATGTTAAGCAGACCAGCAATTGATTGGTTTAAATGTGTTAAAATCTACATGATTACTTAAAATGAGACCCCTAAAGAGACTGGTATAAGAAATATGGTGGAAACTCTGATGTCATAAGGTGAATGCACCAATTTGTAAGTCGCTCTGGATAAGAGCGTCTGCTAAATGACTTAAATGTAAATGTAAATGTCCCAAGCCTCCAGTAACCCAATGCTATTAGTTTGTTTGTTTTAGTGAACGATTGAACATTTCAGGAAAAATGAGATATTCTAGGGATGCACCCAAATCAATTAGAGGTGTAGACTAACTTAATTAAATATTTAGTTTCATTTGAATCTATGTAGAATACTTATTGTGTCCAACAGGATAAAGCTAGCCTGTCCCCCTCCACCCTCCAGGAGTACCCAGGTCGATCGCCTCCTGTACTTTACTGCTGGGTCTGGTGGACTGCAGGAAAACACCGGGGCAGAGTGGAACTGAGAGAGGAGAAGAGGAACATGGAGATGTGATTTCATTAATTAAGAACCATGGTGTGTGGATGAGACTACAGTCTGCTTCTGTAACAAATAATTGATTAATTATATATTGATGAAAATATCTGGTCGTTCCACCCAATTTTAAGAAGTGTAACTTGGTTTTAAAAGTTCGATTTCACATCATTTTAACATTCTGTCATAAAGAGCACGTGTTCAACTAAAGAAAAAACACGTTTCCCATCTCAAGAGGTTTAATGAAATATAAATACTATAGTAAGTGCCAATGTGCCAAATAAAGTAACACGGTTGACTGTAATGGGGACAACTAAAAACAACAAAACCACTATTTTACATTGTAATATTAGTCCTTTAAATCAGCCATGAATCCTCTGGTGACGGGAATGGAAGATAGTATTGTGCAACAAGGAGTAGCAATTGAATGCAATTTTCACAAAGTTATTGTTAAAATATTTCTAGCATGTCTGGGTAAAAGGGTTGACTGCCTCAGTTCTCCACCACAAAACAGCAGTAAATCCATAGAGAACCAGCTCACCTGCTTTTACTCTGATTTGACTATTAGATGTTCAATGTTTCTTTTTCAAAAATAATCAAGGAACAGTTTCATCATATTTAAACAAGAGTTCAGTTCATGTATTTAATCTTTATTTAACTAGACAAGTCAGTTAAGAACAAATACTTATTTACAATGATGGCTTAGGAACAGTGGGTTAACTGCCTTGTTCAGGTCAGAACGACAGATGTTTACCTTGTCAGCTCGGGGATTAGAGCTAGGAACCTTTTGGTTACTGGCCCAATGTTCTAACCACTAGGTTACCTGCCGCCCAAACAGGGTAGACCTTAAAATGAGGGACAGATGTAAATGAATCACTAATCACTTGAAATAAATAATGTTCAGAAATGACTGTCAAAGTAACCAAATAACTAGGGCTTTACATGCACACTAATCATTTCCTATTAAACTGATTATGGCAGTAGGCTGGGTTTGTCATTAGTCATGTAAACATCTTAAACTGCTGATCTTAATTGGTGTAAGGTCATAACCGAAGAAAGGATACACCTTTAAAAACACCTGGTTTTCTGAGAATTCTTTAGAATGATTAGGACATGTAAACACTTTAATCAGAGTTATAGAGGTGTATTTAATCTGTGTATGTGCTAACACAAGCAGCGCCAGCTAACATCTTTTGACTGAGTTCAGGAAAAACAACCAAGTACTCATCTTAGAAAGAGTTTTCACATACAAACACTATACTGCTTAAAAGAAATAACAGTCGTTGTGGAAAAACGTTTATTTTGATTGACAATTTTCAGTGTTTATCGAAGTCCCGTCAGGTAGCCTGATTTCAGATGTGTCCATGTAAACAGGATTATTAGGAAATTGTTCTTTCAAAGCATGTCAACATTTAAATCAAACTCTTATACTAATTGACTTCACAATAATCGTATTATTCTGCACTTGTACATTTACTCAACGATGGTAAAACTTGGAGAAATTATTGTATTAGTTGGGTTAAAAATCTTTCTAGATGTGACAGGGTTGATGTGACACAGGGTTGATGGAAGGACTTGTCAAAATTCAGAATTGTCACTTTAGCAAGTCTTTATTCATATTATTTAATAACAGGTTTAAAATGTAATACTGATGTACAATTTCTACTGGAAAAATATGAAAGGGAAGCAAAAGGCCTTAATTTCATGGAAGGACCCATCTGTTTACGGACCCATCTTTCCAAAACCTAACTATTCAATGTCTTTGTTTCACAGGGGACATCTGTAATCGTTGCTCTCTAAGTGGGAGGGGCTTATCATCTGGGGAGCCTCAACAACATCATGATGCTGACAAGAAAGAGAAGAGTCTCTCCAGATCAGAACACCTCAAACACCAGCATAGAGGTACAGGGAAGAAACCTCACCACTGCTGCTCTGACTGTGGGAAGAGTTTTGCTAAACAAGACTTGAAAATTCATGTGCAAATTCACACTCTAGAGCATGCATCTAATACCTTAAAATCTCAGATAATTAATTCAGGGGAGGGACCTTATACCTGCTTTGATTGTGGGAAATACTTAAATCAGTCAGGATCCCAGACTAAACACAAACACACAGGAGAGAAGCCTTATAGCTGTGATCAGTGTGGGAAGAGCTTCAATCACTCAGGAGCCCTGACTACACACCAACGCATACACACAAGAGAGAAGCCTTATAGCTGTGATCAGTGTGGGAAGAGCTTCAGTCGATCAGGAGACCTGACCATACACCAACGCATACACACAGGAGAGAAGCCTTATAGCTGTGATCAGTGTGGGAAGAGCTTCAATCACTCAGGAGCCCTGACTAGACACCAACGCATACACACAGGAGAGAAGCCTTATAGCTGTGATCAGTGTGGGAAGAGCTTCAATCGAGTCAGGAGACCTGACTATACACCAACGCATACACACAGGAGAGAAGCCTTATAGCTGTGATCAGTGTGGGGGAAGAGCTTCAATCGATCAGGAGACCTGACTATACACCAACGCATACACACAGGAGAGAAGCCTTATAGCTGTGATCAGTGTGGGAAGAGCTTCAGTCGATCAGGAGACCTGACTCTACACCAACACATACACAGGAGAGAAACCTTATAGTTTGTGATCAGTGTGGGAAGAGTTTCCTCGTTCAGGGTCACTGATAAAACACCAGAAAGCACAAACATGTTTTCTTTAATCTCCCGCTTCTCTCCGGCACCGGTTCCAGATCCCTAAATAAAGTTTACATAGAAAACATCTTGTAAACAGTCATCCATCTCCCATTCTCTAACACTTTAGTAAGTCTGATTGCCATGGTAACATGTGTAGATAATATGCAGCTCTGGATCCATATGTATCAAGCGTCTTGGAGTATGAGTGCTGTGTGGGGTGGGGGAGGAGGTGTTCAGAGTTATCTTTTAATGTATGAACTCATATTATCCATTAAATAATGTATAATAAAATGTTTCACCAATGGTAGGTGTATATTCATGTGTGGGGAAATGTTATCTGAAGAGAGAGCCTTGAATTGTACTTGTCTCATACAATCATTGGTTCCTGTAGGTAGAGATATGAGGGGAGACGGTCATAACCCCCTCAGACCTTTTGGCAGAACGCTCAGAATATGTTCTATAATTTACATGCAGGAACCAAATGTTAATGATGAATAATGTAAATCATGCAAATATAACTTGTCTGTGTTACCAGTATATAAGAGAACTAGCAGGACTGCCCCGAAAGAGCTCCTGACCGGCGTGTACTGTGGTGCATTAAAGATTGTTGGAATCTCTCCAGCTTGCTGATAATAAATAATTATTCATTTAAGTTTTGACTGAGTCCTTGGTAGTAATTTCCACGACACATGTATTCAATACAAAAACACATTAAATCCTTTATCTTATGTTGCACTGCATGAGGCAAATGGTGGTCACCAGATACTGACTACCGTTTCTTTTAAGGTATCTGTGAACAACAGATGCATATAGTTGAAGTTGGAAGTTTACATACACCTCAGCCAAATACATTTAAACTCAGTTTTTCCACAAATCATGACATTTAATCCTAGTAAAAATTATCTGTTTTAGGTCAGTTAGGATCACCACTTTATTTTAAGAATGTGAAATGTCAGAATAATAGTAGAGAGAATTATTTATTTCAGCTTTTCTATCTTTCATCACATACCTCACATGGGTCAGAAGTTTAGATACACTCAATTAGTATTTGGTAGTCAGAGCTTCCGGCGACCCGGTTCCCAGTCCAGAGCTTCCGGCGACGGTTCCCAGTCCAGAGCTTCCGGCGGCGGTTCCCAGTCCAGAGCTTCCTACGACGTTTCCAAGTCCAGAGATTCCCTACGACGGTTTCCAGTCCAGAGGTTCCTAAGACGGTTAAAAGTCCAGAGCTTTCTGTGACGGTTCACAGTCTGGAACCTCCAGCGACTGTCAACAGTCCGGAACCTCCAGCGACGGTCAGCAGTCCGGGAACCTCCAGCGATGGTCAACGGTCCGGAGAGCCAGGCACGACTCCAGTCCAGCTCCATGGCAGAATCCTTCCTCTGCGCCGGTGCCCAGTCCAGGCACGGCGTCCAGGCACCTTCCTCTGCGCCGGTGCCCAGTCAAGGCACGGCGGCAACTCCATGGCAGGAGCCTTCCTCTGTGACGGCGCCCAGTGCCACCAAGGCCGGGCCTTCCTCTGCGCCGATGCCCAGTCAAGGCACGGCGGCCAACTCAGCTCCATGGCCGGGAGCCTTCCTCTGTGACGGCGCCCAGTCCAGCACCAAGGCCGGAGCCTTCCTCTGCGCCGATGCCCAGTCAAGGCACGGCGGCCAACTCAGCTCCATGGCCGAGCCTTCCTCTGTGACGGCGCCCAGTCCAGCACCAAGGCCGGAGCCTTCCTCTGCGCCGATGCCCAGTCAAGGCACGGCGGCCAACTCAGCTCCATGGCCGGAGCCTTCCTCGGCGCGATGCCCAGTCCGGGCATGGCGTTCTACCATGGCCGGACCCGTGGTCTGGTCGGGGGCAAAGACCTGAACCAGGGCCGCCACCGACACTAGTCACCCCCCTACCCTCCCCAGTTGTTTTCAGGTTTTGGGGGTAATGTCAAGCCCTGAGCGTAGAGAGCCTTTTTATTCTCTATTTTGGTTAGGCAGCCATTTCCCACTGTATATTGTGGGATCTTGTTTATGTGTAGTTGCCTGTCAGCAATTCATCTACTTCACGTTCCATTCGTTCTTTATTGTTTTTGTGCGTTTCATATAATAAACATGTGGAACCCATATCACAATGCGCTTTGGTCCGAATGTTCTTACGGCGAGACGTGACACCAAGCTGTTTAAAGACACAGTCAACTTAGTGTATGTAAACTTCTGACCCACTGGAATTGTGATATAGTGAATTATAAGTGACATAATCTGTCTGTAAACAATTGTTGGAAAAATGACTTGTGTCATGCACAAAGTAGATGTCTAACCGACTTGCCAACACTATAGTTTGTTAACAAGAAATTTGTGGAGTGGTTGAAAACAAGTTTTAATGACTCCAACCTAAGTGTATGTAAACTTCTGACTTTAATTGTATCTGTATTCCCAGTCATGTGAAATCCATAGATTAGGGTCTAATTCATTTATAACAATTGACTGATTTCTTTATATGAACTGTAACTCAGTAAAATCGTACAAATTGTTGCATTTATGTTTTGTTGAGTGAAAAAAATTATTGAATTAACTAATTGCATAAATGATTGGGCCTACTACTGTTTTAGGTGTTCTGGGTCAGAACTGTCAACGTGATTTACACCCATCAGAGTATCTGTGCTATGAAGGGCTCAACAGTGGAACTGCCCTGCATATCAACATCAGAAGTTATCATGTAGTCTCAGAACCAAACTGGTTTATTCAAGAGAAATCACTTCAATCAATCAGGAGCCTAAAATCATGAGCTCGGTCCAGAGTATGCAGGTCGTGCTGAGTACCTTGGAACTAAAGAGAAAGACTGCAACCTGAGAATCACAGACCTGAGAAGATTCAGCTGAGTACAAGTTCAGATTTAAAACACAGAATGGGGGTACAGCTTCCCTGTAACAACTCTGACTGACACAGGTAATATATAATATCTAATTCTAATAATTCATTAGAATCATTCAGAGCTGCAGGTGAAGGTGTCTTCCTCCACAGAGGAATAGAAGAGAACACTGACCTGTAGCACCACCTGTCTTCTGACTGACAACCCCAACCTCACCTACATCTGTTACAAGAACGGACAACATCTCCATGACCCTACTTCCCAACAATACTCTGTAATACTCTAGTGGTCGGGTGTTACTCTGCAGACAGTTACTCCTGTGCTGTAAAAGACCATGAGGATTTTCTCACTCCTACATTGTGTGAGTCTGAACTCACCTATAATAATCATCTTAAGTATCAATCATTAAGGCCTGTGACCAATAGTAGAACATGTGGGGAAAACAGACAAATCGGTTAACTCTTGGATAGTAACACTAGTAGGAACTATACAGTATAATAGAAAAGGTAGACCAATGGCTGATGGTATGTTATCTTGTTATATCGTTTTAGAATTATAATTTTGGAATTTGTTTTAGAATAAGACTGTAACGTAACAAAATGAAAAGGCAAGGGTTCTGAATACTTTCTGAATGCACTGTGTGTCTATATATTTTATTCATTTTAAATTAACCAGTCCTATACATCTAAAACACTTGAAAATAGTCTCATTATCGTTTGAGGAATTTATCAGATACATTTAGTTTCAGGTGTTCATGGTCAGAGCTGTTTGAATGTGACTCACACCAAGAGGGAGTATCTGTGCCTTGAAGTGGTCAACAGTGGACATTACCTGAATGTATAGACATCCCAGCTGGCATAACGTCACAGAAGTATCCTGGTTCAACAAATGGGAGTTTGGAGTTACTACAGATCTAAGCCAGGACCCAGAGTATGCAGGTAGTTTGAAGTACCATCCAACTACAGACAAGGACTCCACCCTGAGAATCACAGACCTGAGAGAGTGACTCTGCCGAATGGAGGGCTGCCTTAATCAACATCCACATCTTCAGGGCCTTGAAGAGGTCAAATCAAATTGTATTATTCACATGGGCGAATACAACAGGTGTAGACCTTACAGTGAAATGCTTACTGGCTGGAGTCTTTGACTATCTTTAGGGCTTTACTCTGACTCCGCCTGGTATAGAGGTCCTGGATGGCAGGCTTGGCCCCAGCGATGTACTGGGCCGTACGCACTACCCTCTGTACTGCCTTGCGGTCGGAGGACGAGCAGTTGCCATACCAGTCAGTGATGCAATCAGTCAGGAGGCTCTCGATGGTGCAGCTGTAGAACCTTTGAGGATCTGAGGACCCATGCCAAATCTTTTCAGTCTCCTGAGGGGGAATAGGTTTTGTTGTGCCCTCTTCATGACTGTCGTGGTGTGGTTGGACTATGTTAGTTGTTGGTGATGTGGACACTAAGGAACTTGAAGCTCTCAACCTGCTCCACTACAGCCCTGTCGATGAGAATGGGTGCGTGCTCGGGTCCTCCTTTTCCTGTAGTCCACAATCATCTCCTTTGTCTTGATCACGTTGAAGGAGAGGTTGTTGACCTGGCACCACACGGCCAGGTCTCTGACCTCCTCCCTATAGGCTGTCTCGCCATTGTCGGTGATCAGGCCTACCACTGTTGTGTCATTGGAAAACTTAATGATGGTGTTGGAGTAGTGCCTGGCCGTGCAGTCATGAGTGAACAGGGAGTACAGGAGGAGACTGAGCATGCACCCCAGAGGGCCCCCTGTGTTGAGGATCAGCATGTCGGATGTGTTGTTACCTACCCTTACCACCTGGGGTGGCCGTCAAAAAGTTCAGGATCCAGTTGCATAGGGAGGTGTTTAGTCCCAGGATCCTTAGCTTATTGATGAGCTTTGAGGGCACTATGGTGTTGAATGCTGAGCTGTAGTCAATGAATAGCATTCTCACAAAGGTGTTCCTTTTGTCCATGTGGGAAAGGGCAGTGTGGAGTGCTATAGAGATTGCATCATCTTTGGATCTGTTCAGGCGGTTCGAGTGCAAATTGTAGTGGGTCTAGGGTATCTGGGATAATGGTGTTGATGTGAGCCATGACCAGCCTTTCAAAAGCACTTTATGGCTACAGACGTGAGTGCTGCGGGTCGGTAGTCATTTAGGCAGGTAACCTTAGTGTTCTTGGGCACAGAGACTTTGGTGGTCTGCTTCAAACATATTTGTATTACAGACTCGGACAGGGAGAGGTTGAAAATGTCAGTGAAGGCATTTGCCAGTTGGTCAGCGCATGCTTGCAGTACACGTCCTGGTAATCCATCTGGCCCTGCGGCCTTGTGAATGTTGACCTGTTTAAATTGTTTTACTCACATCGGCTGCAGAGAGCGTGATCCCACAGTCTTCCGGAACAGCTGGTGCTCTCATGCATGTTTCAGTGTTATTTGCCTCGAAGCAAGCATAGAAGTGGTTTAGCTCATCTTGTAGGCTCGTGTCACTGGGCAGCTCTCGTTTGTGTTTCCCTTTGTAGTCTTATGGTTTGCAAGCCCTGCCACATCCTACGAGTGTCGGAGTCGGTGTAGTATGATTCGATCTTGGTCATGTATTGACGCTTTGCCTGTTTGATGGTTCGTCAGAGGGCATAGCGGGATTTCTTAGAAGCTTCCGGGTTAGAGTCCCGCTCCTTGAAAGTGGCTGCTTTAGCTCAGTGTGGATGTTGCCTGTAATCCATGGCTTCTGCTTGGGGTATATACGTCACTGGGGGACAATGTCCTCAATGCACTTATTTATAAAACCTATTCCCCCTCAGGTGATGGAAAATATTTGGCATGGGTCCTCAGATCCTCAAAAGGTTCTACAGCTGCACCATCGAGAGCATCCTGACTGGTTGCATCACTGCCCTGTATGGCAACTGCTCGGCCTCCCGCGTGGCAAGCGGTACCGGAGTGCCAAGTGTAGGTCCAAGAGGCTTCTAAACAGCTTCTACCTCCAAGCCATAAGACTCCTGAACATCTAATTGAATGTCCCTCTCCCCTCTTTTCGCCGCTGCTACTCTCTGTTGCTATCATCTATGCATAGTCACTTTAATAACTCTTCCTACATGTACATACAACTGTCCCATCTGCTCCTGCTACGCCCTCTTGTGTTCATCCGTGTGTTTCTTGACCTGCAGCCACTCCCCAGTACACTCTCTCTCTCTCCCTCTCTGTGTGGTTGTGTGGTTGGGGACAGCTGTGCTGGAGTCAGAGCAGATCCCAACCAGCTGCAACCCGTTCCATAATCAAGACCTCTACAAATACTCAGTCCTGCCACTTCCACTCTGCCAGATCGTAATCTCTGCTCAGTCAGTTTATGTTTCTAGCTATTTATGATTATTCAAGATCCTGTTATCCTGCTGTGCCTGTATCCCTGCCTGATGCTGTTTATCCTCTCACTGCAGTTTTGCCGCTCTGACTCTGATACCTGTCTCCTGTTCCCACATCTCACCACCCTGCTACACTGTTCTGGATTCAGCTCACTATCACTCCCTTGGATTTCCTCCAGACCTGTTTACCCTGTCTCACTCCAACCTCAGCCTCCACATCTGGTTTCCTACAACCACCTGAGCTTCCTCTGGCCTGCACTCTCTCCATGTTTGGCAATAAATATTTTGGTTTATTTATCCAGTTTCCTCGTCTGAGTCTGCTCTTGGGTTCCCCTGTGCCGCTCCACCTAACAACAACCTCAACTAACCGGTGCCCCCGCAAATTGATTCTGTCAGTACCCCCTGTATAGTCTCGCTATTGCAATTTTACTGCTGCTCTTTAATGACTTGTTACTTTGCTCGCAAAACCTCGAGACTTCCTTAGATATCATGCACCAGCTGTTGTTTACAAATATGCATAGTGTCTTACCAGAGACTGCAGTTCTATCCTGCCGAAAGAGTGTATAACCCTCCAGCTGTATGTTCTTAATGTCGTCGTTCAGCCACGACTCGGTGAAACATAAGATGTTAAAGTTTTTAATGTCCCATTGGTAGGATATATGTTCTTTCAGTTCGTCCCATTTATTTTCCAGCGATTGAACGTTAGCTAGCAGGACGGAAGGCAAAGGCAGATTAGCCACTTGTCGCCTGATCCTCACAAGGCACCCTGATCTTTTTCTGCAAAATCTCAGTTTCCTTCTCCAGCGAATGACGGGAATCTGGGCCTGGTCGGCAGTATATCCTCCCGTCCAGCTCATTGAAAAAAAACTCTGTTTAATCTGAGGTGAGTAATCGCTAGTTCTGATGTCCAGAAGCTCTTTTCGGTCATAAGAGACGGTAGCAGCAACATTATGTACAAAACAAGTTAGGAACAACGAAAAAACAAATAAAATAGCATGGTTGGTAAAGAGCCAGTAAGACGGCATCCTCCGGCGACATCACTTAATTTGGATGCAGCACTCCATCACTCTTGTTATTGGTCAAATAGTCCTGATACAGCCTGGAGGTGTGTTTTTGGGTTATTGTCCTGTTGAAAAACAAATGATAGTCCCACTAAGCGCAAACCAGCTGGGTTGGCATATCGCTGCAGAATGTTGTGGTAGCCATGCTGGTTAAGTGTACCTAATTCAAAATAAATTACCAACAGTGTCACCAGCAAAGCACCCCCACACCTTCTCCTCCATGCTTCATGCTGGGAACCACACATGGAGCGATCATCCGTTCACCAACTCTGTGTCTCACAAAGACACGGAGGTTGGAACCATCTCAAATGTGGACTCATCAGACCAAAGGACATATTTCCACCTGTCTAATGTCCATTGCTCGTGTTTCTTGGTCCAAGCAAGTCTCCTCTTTCTTATTGGTGTCCTTTAGTAATGGTTTCTTTGCAGCAATTTGACCATGAAGGCCTGATTCCTCTGAACAGTTGATGTTGAGATATGTCTGTTAGTTGAACCCTGTGAAGCATGTATTTGGGCTGCAATCTGAGGTGCAGTTAACTCTAATGAACTTACCCTCTTCATGTAACTCTGGGTCCTCCTTTCCTGTGTGGCGGTCCTCATGCGAGCCAGTTTCATCATAGAGCTTGATGGTTTTTGGTAACTGCACTTGAAGAAACTCAAAGGTTCTTGACATTTTCCGTATTGACTGACCTTCATGACTTAACGTGATGGGGGATACGCATGATCCCCTTTGGGATCACCCCATCCCCCTGAGCTGTAATGTGGCGCAGGGAACGCAAGAAATAATCCTAAAAATATTTAACCTCCACAGAATCGCTTGAAAAATGGCTCAAATGAAAGATAAAGAAGTTATTTATCTACCCAGCAAGTCAGATTTCTAAAATGTTTTACGGCGAAAACATAGCACATATTTATGTCCAACCACCACTGCATACATACCTCATTAGCTTAGCCAAGTAGGAAACAATATGCAATCAACAAACGCAGGATTAAAAGAAAAATCATTTCACTAACCTTTTGAAATCTTCATCAGATATTGTAATATAACATGTTACACAGTAAATTTTTTTTCCAATAATATGCAATATATATCCATAAATCTCTGTTTACAATTATGCATCGTTCAAAATGCTACTGCAATGTCAGGAGAAATAAAATAGCTCCGGCAGATAACGTCAGCTAACAAGGAATACACATCATAAACTTTGACTAAATATGCATGTTTTACATATGTATGGCAAGATAAACTTCTTCTAAATGCAATCGCTATGTTACAATTATTTTTAACGTTACATTTGGCGTTCACTAGGCTATAATAGAGAGTCGGCGCTCCCATTTAGCATACTGACTCCTCTATCTTGGAGTCGACAGAAATCCAAAATGAAGACATAAATATTCCCTTACCATGGCTGTTCTTCCTTCAGAAGACCTGGAAGGGGTTAATACTCACCAAGTTAGCTGTTCAGTTTTCAAGTCTGTGTCTTTCCGTTCTCAAACTAGACACACTTTTCGGCCGAAATGTATGCAAATTTCAAGTGGATGCGCACCAAAAAACGTCAGTATACATTATATTTCGAGTAAACTTGTCAAACTATGTTTATAATTAAGCCTTAACATGTTATAAAGGTCTACAGCAATCGTGAGGGCGAACAAAGAAACACACGTTGTTCAGTCAATCCTGAGGAAAGAGAGAAATTTCCCAGCTCCCATTGGTGAAACTTTTTTTTGCGTCACGGGACGTTTGGGCACGCTGAACGTCTCGTGAGCGCGATTCTCACAGTTACACGCCTCATCGAAAGCAGGCTTCACGCTGAAGACGTAGAAACTGTTTCCATGGTTATAACTGCTTGGGAAGTGTGTATACGATGACGTTGAAGTGGTGGCAACTTTTTCATTACAAGAGAGACTTTGGGAGAATGCATGCCCTGAGACTTCTGCTTTACATAGAGACAAAAATTTAAACGGTTTTATAAGCTTTTTAGAGTGTTTCTATTCGATAATTTAATTTTTATAGTGTACGTATATTAGCAACTTTTGACAAAAATTTATCTTGGGTTTATATGGGTGCCGACCTCCAGAAGGGGCAGTATTCAGGGCTAGCCCCAACATGATGGACTGTTGTTGTTTCTCTTTGCTTATTTGAGCTGTTCTTTCCATAATATGGACTTGGGTCTTTTACCAAATTGGGCTATTTTTATTTTATTTTATTTACCTTTATTTTACTAGGCAGGTCAGTTAAGAACAAATTCTTATTTTCAATGACAGCCTAGGAACAGTGGGTTAACTGCCTGTTCAGGGGCAGAAACGACGATTTGTACCTTGTCAGCTCTGGGATTGAATTTAATCTTTCAGTTACTAGTTCAACGCTCTAACCACTAGGCTACCCTGCCGCCCTATGTTCTGTATGTACCACCCCTACCTTGTCAAAACACAACTGGAACCCAAAATGGTTCTACCTGGAACCTACAAAAGAGCTCCTATAGGGACAGCCAAGAACCCATTTGGAATCTGTTTTCTAAGAGATCACCCTGCATGCAGGTGTAACCAAGGTCTTATAATGGAGTGATCCCTCTGTCTCTTGGCGGCTACACTTTGTTACTCCTGGCAAACGGCAAGGTTCTGAGCATGGTCGGCGACAGTCCAGGGCGGACAGGTGCAGCTCGGAGAGGGCTACGGAGAATAGATGATCATGGAAAAGAGGAGTCCCTCATGACATCACAGACTGTACTGGGGCAGGGAGAGGAGACGCAGACAGACACAGGAGGGTAGAGTGACGGATCCTAGAGAAGGAGAAGAGAGCGAGAGAAAAAGGGAGTGAAAGTTGAGAAAGATGAATAAATTATATTTTTCATTTTATCATGTTCTCTCCTCTAGCTGAGTATATCGCTCCCTGGACCTGACATCCTTTCACTCCCACCTTTAATGTTTAATCTTCTCTCTGCTGCTAAAGCCACTGCTCCAGAGGTGTCAGGATAGAGCATCTGCCTCCCAGGAAGCTCTCAAAACCTGTCCTCCCTCCTGAATGTTACAATCCTCCCTTAGTTAAACCTGTCCCCTCTTCAGTGCAGATGACTTCAATCAACCATTTTGAAAGAAGGTCAGCACACAGTGTGCAAGTCAAATCAGCCGCTGGTTTAGTTACACTGCCTGTAATCACCTACACACAGTGTCCTCTCTCCCAGGATGAACCTTACTGGTGCCTTGTGAATCAGCACACAGTGTCAATTGACAATCAACTAACCTTAGTTTCCCCAGACCATTTCCCGAGACCTCCTCCTTTACTCAATGTTACAATCAACTCAGGCCCCTAGTTAAACATGTAGTCGCCACACCGTGTCAATCACAATCAGCGAGAGTTGCACCCTTCTGAAACAGTGTAATGTTACAATCCCTCCGTGTTAAACAACTAGTCAGACCAGTGTCAATGTTACTCCAAAACTCGTTAGTTAAACCTGTAGTCAGCACACGAATGACCAGATCCAAATCAGTCAGGTTTAAGACCTGTAGTCATTCAACTGAGACTGCAATCTTCTCTGCATTCATTATTCGCCCAGTCGGCAAAGCTAAATATTTTGCTCATCCTTCTAGACCTGTAGTCAGCATACAGACCGGGTCAATCCTTACCATCAACTAACGTTAGTTAAACCTGTCCGTCAGCATACAGACAGGGTCAATGTTACAATCCTACTTAGTTACAGGTCGGCACACCAGGTGGCGTGGCGGAACTAACGTTCCACACCACCTGTAGTCAGCATACCCCCAGGGCTCTGTTCTAGGCCCTCTTATTTCCTGTAGTCAGCACAAGTCACTTGTACAATCAACTCACATGGTTCAAACCTGTATTCAGCACACGACAGTGTAATCTTCCTTCCCTTAACATTGAACTCACCAGGTGGCGAATCAGCTCTGTGTCTGGCAGACATATCCGTGTGGATGACGGATCACCACGTTAGTTGAACCGGGCAAGACGGAACTGCTCAGCCTCCCGGAAGTGTGCCCGCTCAATGATTACAATCACTAACGTTAGTTAAACCTGTAGTCAGCACTCAGACTCCTAGGGCAATGTTACAATCTTGGCTAACGTTAGTTAAACCCTGTAGTCAGCACATCAGTGTAAATTACAATCAGCTAACGTTAGTTAAACTTGTAGTCCAGCACACAGGAAGTTTACGCAATCCTAATTAGGCACTTGTCAGCACACAGTGTCAATGTTGGCTCAACTAACGCCTTAGTTAAACCTGTAGTCAGCACAACGCCGCAGTGTCAATGTTACAACCTTCCCAAGTTCTCTCTCACGTCACCCCTCTGTCCTCCGCTCCAATCCACTGGCTTCCAGCTAAACCTGTAATCCGCCACAAAGACCATGGTGCTACAATCAATGAGCGTTAGTTAAACCTGTAGTACCTCCAGGCTCTGATCAATGTTACACTCCAAACAACGTTAGTTAATCCACATGTAGTCTGCACACCTCCCTACCACTGAGGAAGTACAGTTCGTTAGTTAAAACTGTTCGCTGCTCTGGCCCCCCAATGGTGGAACAAACTAGATTAGTTAAACCTGAGTAGTCAGCACACAGGAGACACCTGAAACCCCATCAATACCTAACGTTAGTTAAACCTGTAGTCCCACAAAGTGTTTAGATGCACTACTGTTCAACTAACGTTAGTTAAAACCTTTGTAGTCCCGGCACAAGTGTCAATGTTACAATGACTTAAATTAGTTAAACCTGTATTCATGATAACACAACTAGGGTCAATGTTACAGTCAATATTAGTTATACCTGTAGTCAGCTCCAGACAGGGTCAATAGTTACAATCTGTAGTTAGCCTTAAACCTGTGAAGTCAGCACACAGTGTCAATGTACAATCAACTAACGTTAGTTAAACCTGTAGTCAGCATACACAGTGTCAATGTTACAATCAACTAACGTTAGTTAAACCTGTAGTCAGCACACAGTGTCAATGTTACAATCAACTAACGCAATTAAACCTGTAATCAGCATACACACAGTGTCAATGTTACAATCAACTAACGTTAGTTAAACCTGTAATCAGCATACACAGTGTCAATGTTACAATCAACTAACGTTAGTTAAACCTTAAACCTGTAGTCAGTTCAATATACAGATACAGACAGTTAATAAAGCAATCAACTAACGCAGTTAAACATGTAATCGGCACACACAGTGTCAAATGCTTTTAATCAACTAACGTTAGTTAAACCTGTAGTCAGCACACAGTGTCAATGTTACAATCAGCTAATTGTTCAAACGCATGGTTAAACAATGTTGCAATCAACTCAGCACAGTGTCAATGTTACAATCACTAACGTTAGTTAAACCTGTAGTCAACACACAGTGTCCAATGTTACAATCAACTAACGTTAGTTAAACTTGTAGTCAGCACACAGTGTCAATGTTACAATCAACTAACGTTAGTTAAACCTGTAGTCAGCACAGACAGTGTCAATGTTACAATCAACTAACGTTAGTTAAACCTGTAGTCAGCATACAGTGTAATGTTACAATCAACTAACGCGAGTTAAACCTGTAATCATACAGACAGTGTCAATGTTAATCAACTAACGTTAGTTAAACCTGTAATCAGCACACAGTGTCAATGTTACAATCAACTAACGTTAGTTAAACCTGTAGTCAGCAGACAGTGTCAATGTTACAATCAACTAACGTTAGTTAAACATGTAGTCAGCACACAGTGTCAATGTTACAATCAACTAACGTTAGTTAAACCTGTAGTCAGCACACAGACAGTGTCAATGTTACAATCAACTAACGTTAGTTAAACCTGTAGTCAGCACACAGACAAAAAGTCAATTACAATAACCAAGAACGCGAATTAAACCTTGTAGTCAGCACACAGTGTCAATGTTACAATCAACTAACGTTAGTTAAACCTGTAGTCAGCACAGACAGGTCATCGTTACAATCAACTAACGCGAGTTAAACCTGTAGTCAGCATGCACAGGGTCAATGTTACAATCAACTAACGTTAGTTAAACCTGTAGTCAGCATACGGAGCAGGGTCAATGTTACAATCAGCTAACGTTAGTTAAAGCACAACGTAGTCAGCACACAGTGTCAATGTTACAATCAACTAACTAGTTAAACCTAGCGAATCCGGCACTGATGTCAATGTTGCAATCGCTAGCGATTAGTTGAAACATAGTAGTCATGCAGACCAGAGTCCAGTATTACAATCCCAGCTTAGATTGAATTCGACGCAGCGAGAATCAGCATGCAGACGGGGTCAATGCTTTACAGTCGCTTCGCGTTAGTTAAACCTTGTAGTCAGCTACAATGTCAATGTTGCAATCAGCTAAGCGTTAGATTGAAGCCTGTAGTCAGCATACAGACGGTCAGTATTGCAATCCTTGCGTTAGTTGAGCGCAGCAGTCGCACACCGGTGTCGTGTGATCAACTAGCGTTGGACGGTTAGGCCTCATGATCGGCACACGGACGGTGTCAGTGTTGCAGTCAGCTAACGACCCAGTTGAGCCTGGCAGTCAGCATTGCAGACGGTGTCAATGTTACGATCAGCTTCGCGTTGGTTGCGACCTGTAGTCGGCACTTTACAGTGTCAGTCTTTTCCAGTCAACTAGCGTTAATTCGGAAACACTATAGTCAGCATACAAGACAGGGTCAGTGTACAATCAGCTAGCGTTATGACTTGCATAATCCTTTTACAGTGTCGAGTATTTAATCAGCCGCGTTAGTTAAACCTTGCAAGTCAACACAGACAGTGTCAATGTACAATCAGCACGTTAGATTAAACACCTTAGTCCTTTTTACAGTGTCCAATGTACAATCCAGCTAACACATTGAATTAAACATAGTCAGCACACCGGTGTCAATGTACATTAAACTACTTGATAAGGTAACAATCAGCACACAGTGTCAATGTACAATCAATAACGTTAGTTGAAACACTGTAGTCAACATGCAGACTAGTATCAATGTTACCGATCAACTAAGTTCGATTAAGTACCATAGTCGGCACACAGTATGAATGCTTGCAATCAACTTCGCGTTGAACGACATATAATCGACATATGAACCCAGTGTCAGTATTACAATCAGCTTAAGCGTTGTTGAAGCACTGTAGTCCTTTGATGTCAATGTACGAAAATCAACTATAGATCGTTTAATACCATAATCAGCATGCAGACAGTGTCAATGTTTACAATCAACTAACGTTGAATTAAATACCTTAATCAGCATTACAGACGGATATCGATAACTTACAATCAGCCTTTACGTTGAGATTGGAAAGCCACTGTAAGTCAGCACTCAGCGTTATCGTGTTTACAATCAACACAACGTTAGTTAAACCTAACAAATCAGCATACGGGCAGTGTCAATGTTTGATCAACTGGCGTTAGCAAGTTAAACCTGTAATCCTTTATGCAGACAATTGTCCCGATATTTTAATCAACTAGCATTGATTGAAGCCTGTAGTCCAGCATACAGATAAGTAATGCTACAGTGGCACAACGTTAATTCAAACCTATGGCGTCAGCATCGGGACGGGGTCAGTATTTACAATCAAGCTTCACTTGATGGTTTAAACCTGTAGTCAGCTGCCACAGTGTCAGTAATTTACAATCAACTTCTTGTTAAATTAAGCCTGTAGTCCAGCACACAGGCCAGGTGTCGAAGTATTGCAATCAACTGCGTTAGTTAGGCCTGTGAAGTCAGCTGCACACAGTGTCAGTATTTTAGTCAACTGCGTTAGTTAAACGTAGTCAACCTTTGGTATCGATAATCAACTAGCATTGAATTTAAACATGAGTGTTTTTGGTGTCAGTATTTGTGAAATCCCAGCTGCGTTAGTTAAACCTATGAATCAGCATACAGACGGTATCCCGATACTTCACAATCCTTCGTTAATTAGGCTTGTAGTCAGCTGATGTCAATGTACAATCAACTGTTTTTGATTGACCTGCAATCAGCATACAGGCCAGTGTCAATGTTACAATCAACTGGGTGCGTTGACCTGTCGGCGCACGAGTAATATTAACGCAATCAGCTAGCGTGGTTGTTTGCCGTCAGCATACGAACGGTGTCAATGTGCAATCCCAGCTACTTGTTGATTAAACTAGCCAATCGCATGCAGACAGTGTCAATGCGCAATCGAAAACTAGCGTTAGTTAAACTACCTTAGTCGTTTGCAGTGTATTAATCAGCTCATGATGGTTAAACATGTAATCAGAAACTTCCATGCAGACAGGTGTCTTGCAATCTGTGTAACAAATTAGTAAGTTTTCCCTTTTAAATTATTAATAAATATTATCCTGCTAACTTCACACTATGAAGAGTTTAAAAAAGGAAAACATCAACTCAGAATTATATTTTGTAACAAGCCAACCAGAAGAACAGTGTTGCATCTTTTTGTGTTGTATTCATACTTCAAGAAAACTGTGGGACGTGTTAGTTTATAATTAGACATTTTACAGAAGATTTTACACACTATTGTGGAGAGATGTACTGGCAGGATTGTTGCCTCCTGATAGAAATAAACTAGAAATAATTTTATGTAATTAATTTCATTATTATTTTGTCAAGATTTCATATTCCTGAATGTAGAGTTTACGACAAAACGCAGGATTTTGTTGCCTTACAAAAATAATTGAACTGTACTTTGAACAGTAGAAATACTCTACTAACAAAAAAGCTATTAGAATAATAGGGTGTATACTGTATACTTATGGTCCTTGTGTAATGTGATGTTGTACCCCCTCAACCAATTGTCCTTTTGTATATTTATATAAACATTTATCCCTTAGTATATATATATTGGTTATTGTTAATAGAACTTTTAAGGCCCTGTTCGGATGCTCCTTTTTGCCATATATTCCGAGTTTTCTTGAGCAAGTGGGCGATAACAATGTAGTTCTTAGCGGAGGGGTGTTGAACGTTTTCTTGGCTTTACTCGACTTTTTATAAGTCCATAAAATGTTGTCAGGAACTTTCTGAAAAAATAACCAGAGAAACTTCATAGAACGTTTTATTTATTTGACCTTAATTACCGTTTAGAGTAAATAGATTTTTGATTGCTCTGGTCAGGGCGCATCAGTTGCAGCCTTAAAGATCAGTTTTCTCTCACCAACTCCTAAATCGTATCTCTGCCTACAACAGAGTCTGCTGTGCTGTAACCTTATTGCCCATTGTACAAAGAAACAATTTTCTGTGGATACAAGTAGTAAACTGCATTATAAGTGCATGTTTTCAAAATCATCGACTGAAGTTTTCAATAAAATCTTCCACTTACGTGTTGGTTCAACAACTCAACATGTAAAAACATTCGATAAAACTGTTGATTTTTTATTTTAGTCAAAGCTACTATATATCATGTTTTAGATCATTTATGATGAGAAATTTATCTCTCCTTATCTAAAGTGTTCACGACAACACAGTAGCTGTCCATCCGTATTAGATGCTCAGTGTGATTCTAACAATGACCTTGCAAATGAGCAATGGTGAGGCAAAGATCAGTTGGATCTGTGTGTCTGGAAGGCAGTTGTGCATTTCCCATTACAGGCATCTATCTATATTTTGTTTGTTTAGTTCTAAACAGCATAGTCAAGTATTTATTAGGTTAGAGTTAAATCACATTTAATGAATACATTTACTAAAAGTGTACATATTAGTTTATGGCTTTGTTGTGGTAACTAATGTCATTTTCTTATATTATTTTTTATTGCCAACTTGGTAGACCAGTTGAGAACAAGTTATGCATTTTACAACTTACGGCCCCACCGGACAAGATAAAACAAGGCAATTCACAGCAAAACAACACAAATTTACGTGGGATAAACAAAGTACAGTAAATGCCACAATGAAACATCTGTATACGGTGTGCCCAGATGAGATAAGGAGGCCAAGGCAATAAATAGGCCATAGTGGTAAGTCATTTTCAATTTAGCAATTAACACTGGAATGATATATGTGTTTTTAGTTGAGGATATACAATTATAATGCTGGTATTACAGGAAGCAGAAAAAAAAAAATATAGGATGAAGGTAGTGTTTGGTTGGATAGGCTGTTTACAGATTGGCTGCCTTACAGCTTTTTTTGTGTCGGTAAAGCTGCTCTGACAGCAAATGCTTAGGATTTAGTAGAGGGATATAAGTGCTAACTAGTGATTTTGCAGTGGTCCAGTCATTGGCAGAGAGAACTGGGGAAGAAAGCTGACCACGTGAGTGCTAGCTTTCCAGGGGATGACCAGTGAATATGCCTGCTGGGTGCATACCTGGGTGTTTTTGCTTATGGTATTGATGATCTGAATCGGCAGATCTGCCTAGCAAGACATGGATGACTGGAGCCCGAGTGGGTTTGGTAGTGAATATGCATAGCAGGCGAGTATGCAGTTTTATTAATTGGGTAGTATATAAGACTTTGATGACAAAACGGGCCATCAGTCTTACTGAAGTAAGAGTGTTAGGCTATATTTTGTAAATGGCATCATAAAGTCAAGGATAAATAAGGATAATCCAGGCGACAAAAGGGAGGGTGGCTGGGTGACAGTGAGATATACCTGCTGGAGTAACGTGCTGCGAGAGTAAATTTAGCACCTTTATGGTGACCCAGTGAGCTGAGATAAGCGGGGCTGCCTGGCAGAGGCACATGATGCCTGTGTGACGGTGGGTTTTGGCGCGAGAGTATGGAAGCGGGGCCAGTAGCGAGGGCATACAGGTGGTAGGTGATGTATGGGCTTTGGTGACCAAAACGGATGGCTGGTAAGATTGCATCAGTTTGTTGGTAAAGTGTTGAAGCAATTTTATAGATGACATCATAAGAATTGAGATGAGGTAGGATGTTCAATTTTACGAAAGTATGTTTGGTAGCATGAGTGAGAGCTTCAATAAGCGAGAAGCAGAAATAGTTCTGGGTTAACTTTAGGTGGAGATGGCAATGTGGTCTGGAAGGTTTACAGTCTAGCCGAACTACCTAGAATATATGAATAACTTTAAATACCTAAAGTCAAAACCATCCAGAGTAAATGATGCTAAGCTAGGCCCAAATAGCGAGTCATAGACAGCGTCGGTTAGAAAAGCATCATTTAAGCTTTACTAAGCGTTTAGAGGCAGTTGGACAATGATAGCTGCAAAGTGCGGGGCTGATAGCCACAGAGGTTGAGGTAGCCAGGTAGCGTGTGGCCGTGAAAATGGCACCGTTTTACTCACGGTGGTGACAGTGTTTCACAACCCTCAGTGCATTAGGCGGCTGAGAAGTGTACTCTCCATGGACTTTACAGTGTCCAAAACGTTTGGAATTTGTGCTGAGATGCAAATTTCTGTTTGAAAAAGCCTAACCTTTCCTTTCTATTGACACGTAACCTTATGTAACGAAAATTATGCTTTGGGGTCGCCATACCGGGCGCGGGCAGGACCCTCTGCACATCAGCAACGGTCACCCGCGGGCGCCGTTGCCATTGCTCCATAAAGCGGCGCCGCAGGCAAGGGAACTACTACTAAGGTCTCAGAGGCCAGTGGCGTCACCGGTTAAGCGGCCTGGCTTTGATGTACCATATTGCTTATTATTATTTCATCCATTACATATATTGGTTACAAGCCACAGTGTCCTCACTTTTTAAATACATCTAACTACCTAATCTTTATAGAAATATGTAATCCTAGTCAAATAAAATAGAGAGAAACCAGATTTTGGGCCCAGTTATCCCTCTACTTCACCTCTTCTACTACACGCTGTTTGAGAGAGCAGCTGGTATGAGATATATGGTGAAACCGTAATCCTCCACAATCTAATGCTCTTGGGTTGTAGGTTGTAGTGACAATTGGACATTATAGAAAAAGGAGATATAAGTACTTAATCAAATGGTTTTGAAAATATTAATCTATATTAGCAGATACTTCTTACATTAACAGGACTAAAGTCTAGTCCTCCACCTTTAGAGTCCACAGGTCAATACGCCTCTGTACTTTACTGCTGGGTCTGAGTCAGGCTGAGAGCTTACCGGGAGCAGAGTGGAACTGAGAGAGAAGAAGGAACATGGGAATGTGAATTTCATTAAAATAAGAACACTTAATTTATTGTCGTTAAGGACTACAGTCTGTTTCTGTAACAATTAATTGGCAGGTTATATATTGATAAGAAAATGTCAAACATTTCACCCCAAAATTCTTAACAGTAAAACAATGGTTGATTTCATAATTTTAACATTGTCATGTGTGCATAAAACGCGTGTTCAACAATAAAATACATGTTTTACCACATCTCAAGAAACAATGGAAATAAATACTATGGCTGGACAATGTCTTCCCCCAAAATAAATAACAGGATTGGCCATGGGACTACAGAAAGCAACAAAAACACTACACATTGGTAAAATAGCCTTCATTATTATGGAAGTCTGCTTGTGTGTGGAGATAGGAAGCTGAAATATTGTGCAGCTTGAGTAGTAATTAGATACAGTCTTCATAAAAGTTATTGTTAAAACATATCTCCTATCATGTCTGTGTCTGGATAAGTTTAGAGATACTCAATTTCCACCACAAAACAGCAGTAAATCCACTTAAGTAGAACAGCTCACCCTGCTTTTACTCTGATTTGGCTAATAGATATTCAGTGTTTCTTTGAAAAGGCTGCTTTTTTAAAATAGTTTCACCCATATTAAAACAAAGTTCGATTCATGTAGGGTAGACCTTAAAATGAAAGAGGACGAAAGAATAGAAGGAAAATGAAAATACAAAATGTCACTTTGTAACTGTTAATTCATGTACAAATCCTTAATAGGTGAATTGTCATGTATTCTGTATGTATTCTGCACTTTATTTACATATAACATAAATTTAAAATTGAATGTTGGTGCTGAATTGTACTGGGAAAACTATCTGAGAACATAGAAAGCATTAATTTCATATAATGCCCATGTATTATGACCCATATTTTGCAAAGGCCTAATATTCCAATGTCTTTGTTTCCACAGGACATCACAATGGTGCTCTCTCAGTGGGAGGGCTTATCGTCAGGGCCTCAACATCATGATACACAACCAAGAAGGAAATCTCAGATCAGAACACCTCAGAAACACCAGCATAGAGGAGGTATAGGAAAACCTCACACAGCTGCTCACAAGCTGTGGGGCCAAGGTTTGCCCCTAAACAGAAGTTTTGATCATTCACCATGGATTCACACAGAGAAACATTACCACTGCTCTCATTTAGGAAAAGTTGCTGCATCTAAAACCTTAAAATCTCATCAGAGAATTCCCATACAGAGGCCTTGCCATGCTTTGATTGTAGGAAATACTTCCAATCAGTCAGAACCACAACTACACCTTCGTACACCAAGGAGAAAAGTCTTACTGCTTTTAGCGATCGGTGTGGGGAAGAACTTCAATAAATCAAGGAGCCCGCAATAGACATCAGCGCGCCACACAGAGAGAAGTATATGGCTGTGATCAGGTGACAGGAAGGCTTCAATCGAATTAGTACATCTGACCACCAACACCACGGAATGCTTATGGCACCAGTGATCACTTTGAGAAAAGCTAGTAATTCAGGCGCCATGACTTCAGGCACTTGCTTGCGTACACGGGAAAGCTGCCTGGTGTGATCCAGTGTAAGGAAAGTTTGCCTCGAATTTCTCTGACTACGCAGCAGCCTGGAAGTGAAGCCTTCTGGCTGCGTCAGTGTGGAAGAATTCTAGACCTCAGGACACTGACTACACACCTTGAATACACGGGAAAAGCCCCTTACCAAGCTGTAATCCCAGTGTGGGAAAAATTTCTATCGTCAGACACTAACTTTTCTCTACAACAGCATACACAGGAGAAGCCTTATAAGCTGTGATCAGTGTGAGAGGTTTCAATCATTCAAGGATCTGATTATACATAACCGCACAGGAAAGTATACCTGGCTGTGATCAGTGTGGAAGAGGTTTCAATCATTCAGACGCTGACCACACTGCATACACAGGAAGCCTTGTAGCTGTGATCCCAGTGTGGAAGAGCTTCAATTATTCAGAAACTTGACTGCACTGCACATACACACAGGAAGAGAAACCTTGTAGCTGTGATCCCGGTGTGGGAAGGCTTGAGTCGTCAGGGACCTGATTACACCCAGCATACACAGGAAGAAGCGCGCAGCTGCCTTGATCGGTGTAGGAAGGGCTTTGTCAGTCAGGACCCTGACCTTACACAGCGCATACACCAGGAAAGCACTTATGAAAGCTGTGATCAGTGTGGAAAACCTAATCAATCATTAGAACTGACTGAACTGCAGCATACACAGGAAAGCTTATAGCTGTGAGCACATTGTGGGCGCTTCAATCAATCAGAAACTGACTAACTTCAGCATACACACCGGAGAAATAGCATGGCGCTGTGATGGTGTAGGAAGTTTACTCTGGGTGTTCACCTGACTACACAGCGAATACACTGGAACCTTATTCCTGTCCTATGTGGAAAGAGCTTTTGCTCATTCAAGAGTCCTAAGAAAAAACTTGGCTGCTTCAAACATGTTTTCTTTATCTCCCTCTCCCTCAAGCACGGTTCCCAGATCCCTAAATAAAGGTTTAAATAAAAACATCACTTATGGGATTATCTCCCATTCTCTAAGTCCCCAGTTACCATGGTAACCTGTGTTGCTAATATACAGCTCTGGATCCATATGCTTGTCAAGCGTCTTGATAGAGAGTCACACTGTGTGTAGAGGGTTTCAGAAACTATATGTTATTTCATTAGCTCTATTATCCATTAAACAATATGGGGATAATGCTTCCAACAATAGTGAGTGTATATTCATGTGAAATATTTGTCTAGAAGACAGAGTCTTGAATTGTACTTGTCTCCCATACAATCAGCTGGTTCCTGTAGGTAGAGATAGCCAAGGTAAACGGTCACGGCCCCTCAGACCTTTTGTGAAGGCCCAAATATATTCTATATTAAGATCAGGCGGTTCCAGTCATGGTTCCCGATCCTGCAGGATCCGAAAGCGTGTGTGAATTGGTATGAATAGTATAAATCATGCAAATATAACATCATATTGAAAGCGTGTTTTAGGGGAACTAAAGGAACTGCCTGAAGCTCAGATCGATGTTTACTCTGGTGCTTTAAGTTTTATTGGAACCTCTGTGGCTGATAATAAATAATTATTAATTGAAGGTTTCACTGGTGATTAGTAATTTTCCAGAACATATCATACAATACAAGAATACACATTAAATCCTGTTACATCTTATCTTGAAAATGTACTTTCACATGAGACAAATGTTGGTCACACCAGATACGGCTTCACCTTTTTTAAGTATCTATGACCTTAGTCTATTATTCCCAGTCATGTGAAATCTATAGATTTAAATTTCAGATTCATTGGTTCTAAATTGACTGAATTTCTTTATGTGAACTTTAACTCGAGTAAAATCGTACAGGTATTTGCATGTTTAAGTAAATATTTTTATTGAGTAACGATAGCAATTGAAGAAACTAATGGAAGATATAATTTCACCTCCCCAGTTTGATTCAATAGCTTCCTAGATGTCAACAGTTTTATACGAAGACTTTGGACTTGTTTGTTTTTTCAAATGAAAAGAAATGTTGTGGTCTTGAGTGATGTGCAAATGTGACCTCTGCAAACATCAGGACATTTCTTCCACTTCATTGTCAACGAAGCATTCTTCATTCTTTACTTTCCTATTAGACATAAGCAATCTCCCAGTCTGAAATGTATCATTTTTGAGTATTAGACATTCTGAGATTAATAAAAACATTGTTTGACTTATTTAGATTAACTTTTGCTGTAACATTTGGGAATCCTTTTGGCCAGCAGCCAGCTATGTTGGAAGGGGTAGTTATTAGTTCAGTAGAACCCAGCTAAAACAGTTTCTAGGATATAAGAAGGACTTTGCTCGAACAAAACAACCATTCATTGTGTAGCTGGGACCCGCTTGGGATTTACAGAGCAGGATCTACCAAGGCAGAAGTGATTCATTGTATCTTTATTTGTTATTTTAGCCAGTGCCTATGATGGTTTGAGATATGGAAAATATGCTAATGGCAGGGCTGTCATCAGACAGTGAATACTATGCAGTTCGATTACCAGATTCTAAGCTTTGAGCCATGTATAAGACACTTGTATTTTCATAGATTTTTAGTAATACGATTTACATATTTTGAATTTGGCGCTCTGCAATTCCACCGGATGTGCGTCGGTGCGATCCACTTCATGAGATCCGTGTGCTAGGAGGTTTTAAGCAAAGGAGAAAGTATAATAGAGTGCTAATCCCAACCTCGGTGCAGAGTATGCACGTTCGTGCTGAGTACCTTAGGACCTAAAGAAAGACTGCACCCTGAGAATTGCAGACCTGAGAGAAGAACAGTTCAGCTGAGTACAGGATTCAGATTTAAAACACGGAATGCAGAGAGTAAATTTTCTTCATGGAACAACTGACTATCACAGGTAATATACTGTGAAGTCAAAGTTTTATACCTAAGTTGTTGCAAACAGCTTCCAGAATTCCATAAGGTGTGTCATGGCTTTAGAAAGCTTCTGATAAACTAATTGACATCATTTAAGTCAATTGAAGGTGTACTTACTAATGGTAAGTACTACCATCGACTCAGTACCTCTTCCTTGACATCATGGAAATCCAAAATAAATCTGGCAAGACCTCAGAAAAAATAAATTGTAGCCCTCCCCATGTCTGGTTTCCGGCCTTGAGGTAATTTCAAATACCAGAAGTACCATTCGTCTGTACAAGCAATAGTAGCAAGTATAAACACCACTTGCGGACCATGACAATCTTGCACACGCTCAGGAAGGGACGCATTATGTCTCCTAGAGATGAGAAGATGCTTTGGTAGAAGGTACCGTCAATCTGGAACAACAGCAAGGACCTTGCAGAGGTCTGGAGGAGAGCAGGTCCAGAGTAATACATATCCACAGTGCAGCAGTCCTGTATCGACATAGCCTGAAGGCCGCTCAGCCCAAGAAGAAGTACTGCTCCAAGCCACGCATGCAGAAGCCCGAACTACGGTTTGCAACTGCAAGGACAAATACCATTACTTTTTGGAAATGTCCATAGTCTGATAGAAACAAAATTGAACTATTTGGCCATAATAATGCGTTACATGTTTGGAAAGGGCTTGCAGCGAACACCACATCAACCATGGAAGCGCCGGTGGCATCATGTTGTAGGGTTGCTTTCTTGCAGGAGGGTACTAGTGCACTTCACAAAATGGATGGCATCTTGAGGAAAAATTATGGATATATTGAAGGCAACATCTCAGGACATCAGTCATAGGAAGTTAAAACTTGGTGCCAAAATGGGTCTTCTAAAGGTATGTGGCCCCAAGCATACTTCATCGGACCTCTGAAACAGTCTCTATGGGTGTGACACAGAGTTTTCCAATTCTCGGGCAACTCTCTTTTCTATCATCAGCGATATTTATGCTGCCACTGGTGATTCTCTGATCCACACTCTCTTTGCCGAAACTGACTTTTCCATTCTGTATACTTCTAGGCCTCATGGACACTGTGTTAACTAACCTCAGGCTGAGCTTCAATACAGCCACAACTCTCTCCTTCGTGAAAGCCTCAACTGCTCTTAAGCATAGGTAAAGAAGCTAGTACATGCTATTCAATGCAGTCACTGCACTTTGCAGCTTTCGCCTGCTCCCATCACTCTCTGAGCTGGCTCTGACTTAGATGCGTGAGACCCAGCTACCAATGCCTGGAGTATCTGGTGGAGCTATAAGCTCTCTTCGAGCTCACCTTAAGCATCTCCAATCCAAAAATTAAATCCTAGGAAGTAAACTTTCTATGCCACTGACAACTTGTCAACCACTCATGCTGCCAAAAACATGCCTAAGTAAAACTGAACATCCTCACCCAGTCACCTGAAGCTCAGTGATATCATCTATAAAATTGCCTCAACACTCTCTCAACAGAGCTGGATGCAGTCTATCACAGTGCCATCCCGTTTGTCACCCAAAGCCCCATACCACCACCATTTGCACGACCCCTGTATACTCTGAATTTGGCTATTTTCTTCATACTTTCGTGCATGAAACCCACACTAGCTACAGGTTTATCTACACAAGTCTCTCTGCTAAGCCAAGCCCGCCTTATCTCAGCTCACTGATCACCATGGCAGCACCACTCTTGTACGCGCTCTGACAGTATATCACTGGTCACCAAAAGCCAATTCCACAGCACTGGTAAATCTTTCCTCACAGTTCTCTGCTGCACATGACTGGAACAAATTGCAAAAATCTCTGAAGCACAGAACTCATCTGGCTCACTACTTTAGCCATAACTGTCAGAGCAACACAGATCATGTACACATACATCTCAAACAGCCATCTACACTACCATCATCCCCATACAGTATTTATTTATTATTTTATCACTTTACCCCAGTATCTCTACCTGCATTCATCTTCTGCCGATCTCTACATTCAGTATTTAATTCTTTATATTATAATTCACCCACTTCCTTGGCCTATTTATTTCCTGCTCCTTATACCACCTCCCTTTGCACTCACTGTATATAGAGCATTTTATTTCCTTTGACCTACCACTATGACGTATTGTGACTGTATGTTTGTTTTTAAACATATATCACGTATTTAGTATATATGTGAATTACCTTTATCTTGGCCAGTGCCAGTTGCAAATGAGAACTTATTCTCAACTAACCTACCTGGTCCAAATAAAGGTGAAAATAAATGTTGTGGCAAAATGGCTTACGGACAACAAAGTCAAGGTAATGGAGGAGCCCATCACAAGTCCTGACCATCATATCTGCAGACATTTGTGGGCTGAACTGGCGTGTCGGGCAAGGCTAAATATCAACTCAGATTACACCAGGTCTGTCAGGAGGAGTAGGCAAAATTACTAACTTATTGCTTGAGAAGCTTGTGGAAGAGGCTACAGAAAAAGTTATTAAGATAAAAGTAAAGGCAATGCCACAAATGCTAACTGAGTGTCGTAAACCACTATTGCTGGGATGTGATGAAGAAAAAACTGAAATAAAATCATTCTCTCTGTATTTGACACATTTCATTCTTAAAAATAAAGGTAAGGTAGTCTAACTGACCTAAGACAGGAATTTTTAGGATTAAGTATCAGCAGAGTTAGCAAGCTGAGTTTAAATGTATTATTTAGGTGTATGTAGGCCCCCACAGCTGGCACAGCAATCACTGGCCTCCCCGGACCTGCAGTCAAGAGGAGACTACAGGGCTGAACCGTATGTAGAAGTGACACTGGGCACAGCCGAAGGTAACAAGTTGTGAAACAGTGAATGCTGACCTTGCCTTGACCGCCGGGAGCCGGGCGCAGTGGGAGAAAAGGAAGTTGGAGAAGGATGGGGACATCCATCTTTGATGGGACAGAAGATTTAGGTGGGAAAGAGGCAAAGGCGGAGAAGGGTTCAAGCCACCAGTTTCCCAGGGGCAACAGAAATCAAGCCTCGTTCAAGAAGAGGCGACTTCAAGCAAAAACAGTGGGAAGAAGGCTATAAAGGAGTGAAGGGCATACAGAGGCACTTCAGGCTGACATTAAAACCCAGTTGGCATCCCTCCGTAGAGCTAGAAGAACCCTCAGAGCTACGGAAAGAAGAACAAACTGAAACAGTTCACCTAGTCCTTCAAGGATTTCATACAAAATCATCACGAAAGGAAAAAAAGGTGGGCTCTCTCAAAACAGCCAAAGGAGCCTAGGGAAGCACTTTTCGAGCAACAGAGCACGACTCAAGCGCGCATAAACGTCATCGTCCATCAGATATCACCGATGGACTACGACATCGCTGTTGGGCCAGCATGGGAGCGCTGGGGAAGAGTGGAAAGCACGGTTAAACGGGCAGAGCAAGCATCAGCGGGAAAGCGGAAATGAGTCCCATTACAAGTGTATGAGGCACAAGAGCGTCGCAAGGGTTCCTCTGAAACATGAGACAGCCCAGCGAAAAGTATTACCCCAAAGTGTAGGCGTAGAACTGGGCGTGAGTCCTGATCCCTGGGAGAGGATGCAGTGAACCATCAGCCAGATTCCACCCAAATCTTCTTTGGGTCCATTGCCCAGAGGATGGCTGGTTTTACCAAGAAGAATGCGTGTGTCGATACATCTGTACAGCAGGAATATGAGGTTCTCTAGCTTGGCAGAACATTCAGCATGATCATTTTCAAATCCAAATGGCAAGGTGGAAAAGGACCTCCATGTAGTCTTCCTAGAGCCTACGCCAATGCATTTTGGCTCTGTGCCATAGACTCTGGGTTTGCATTAAAATTTTCCACATGCGGACACCATAGCAACCTGGTAGAATCCCTTCACTTCAGGATCTGCAGTTCGCCACCTCAGGTTCACCACCTCTTGGCGGTGCGCAGATATGGAAATTTATATTAAGGATGCCATTTCTCCGTTGGCATTCATAATGGCAATAGGTTATCATCAGATCTCAAAATGGGTTGTTGGTGGACGGCGGAGTCGGCCTCTGGTTTCCGCCTCCCTCCACTCCCGACCTACATGGACGACATTGTGACCCAGCCACCACTGCTCCCATGCGGGGACTGCTCAGAAAACTCCAGAACATCAAGCTGAAGCCCGTACTTGAAGATTAAACCGTCAAGTCATACGGCACATCGATTGTGAAGGAGTACTCTCTGACCTGAAATTCTTCATCGGAGGTTAATAAATCCCCAGCAGTGTCTGAACTGGCGGTGAAAGCAACTTGGAAGGTGGTATGATGCACCAAGCCCTGAGGACAAAGACCCAGGTGCAACAGCTGCGCAAGACATCCAGTGTGGCCTACGGTCCGCCGACCTTGCAGCTACCTGGAAGGATTTAAAGGCTAGTGTCTGGGGATTTGGTCTCCTACCCAGGTGTTGTGGCCTTGGCAGTGTATGAGGTTCCAATCTCAACAGTGGAGAGATGGAAAAGAGTGCAGGCTGCCAAGAAGTGGCTCGGGTTCGATGCCTTACCTGCAAGCTATGGAAGATGGTGTCCTCAAACTGCCTCACCAGTCTAACAGAGGAATTCAGAAAGTATTACAAAAACCAGGCTCGGGTAGCTATAGATAGATCTAGAGACTGTTAACATTGACAACAACCATACTCGACACAGCAACTGAGGCGCAAATTGAGGGCCAGGAAAAGCAGTCCCAGGAAGCCAGCAGCAGCCACATCAGACATGCTGACATTGTAAATTAAATATTCCCTTGAGAGAAAGGGAAGACCTTAGGCTAACTCATGCTGCTTGGAGAGTAAGCCACCACCAGCGGCGGAAGATGGTAGGTGCAGGAAATTTGCACACCCCATCGAAGAAGACGCAAGATGGGTAGGGCGGTCTATAACTACGAAGCAGGAGACAGTGGACTCGATGGGACGGTGTGGAAGAGAAGATCGACTGGAAGGATCTATGAACCCATGGAGGCGAGCGGTAAGCTTTTCCATCAAACAACATATGACATCATTAACTTTAGTTAATCTTCACAATGGTATGGTGAAGTCAGACCTATGCCCTCTGTTCCATGCCAGTAACCTCAGGCACATTCTCACAGAGGTATAGGCAAGCCACTGCTGGCGCTGCACTTGGCGTCTGTAAGTCATGAAAACACTTGCGTCACTTCCCTGGAGGACAAGCGAGCTGCCACACCAACTCCTACCACCTAGCAGCATCACACCGCTACGGGCGGGCACGTGTCGCGAAGGGCTGCGACCTCCGGCTCTGCACCATGGTGGGGCGGGACCAACTGCGCTTAGCCGGCGACTGAAATGCTGGCCCGGCGTTGCGCCGTGTTTTCTCCGATGCCAACCACTAAGGCCTGACGCCAGGTATCTGATCCACGTTAGCTCCAGTCTTCATCCTTGAGCTCACAGTACCTGGGGACTCAAGTATATGAGGCTTATGGCCAAAACATTTTGCGCTATAATGATCTAGCTGCGAAACCATGACATCATGGCTGGAGACACAGAGAAGTCAAGCCAGTGGAGGTGGGCTGCAGAGTTTTGTGGCAACATCTACAGCAGACTGCTTAGAGACCACTGGGGTGGGAGGCCAGTCAGCGTTAAGCCAATCAAAGCTGTATCGGAGGCTGAAGGCGGCGGTCAGTGGCTCTGGATGAAGAGAAGAACCCAGCTGTGCCCCGGTAGGAGGGCCGGAGGTGGTCAGCAATGGCCCCGACTCAGGGAGGAGGACGCCCCTGCCGTGGCTGCATAGTCCCCTTAGGATGTTGGCTGTCAACATGTGGGCGCTCCTATGACTAATTGGGAGATGGGACTAATGACGTAGGATTGATCTGCCTGTCAGCAGCCAGCTTTTGGGAGGAAGTGTATGGTGTGAGCGAAACACCCCCAAGACAAAGTACTTTACACACTACTGGCGATCCGCTCCCAAGAGTTTCTTGGCTCACTGTTCATTGCTCTTGGAAGTCCAACTAAGTTCTTGTCTTCATCTATGTTCATACAGAATCTTTATAGTAAAACTCACTCCGTGTTCAAGTCACTGTCACACAACAATGTATATACCGTGGTTTTCATGTTTTGTGCGTTCTTTCTCAATATGTGTATATTAAACCATTGAATATAAAGTAACCTTTTGTTCTAAAGAATATGGTTATGTGTCAGCAACTTGGGCAAGTTGTTCTTTAAATGTCCTGGGCAGGCACCATTCTCAAAAATAGAAATGGTTAGCTCTCCACACATTAGGGGATTGAGAGAAACACACTCTGGTAAGACTCTCTCCTCAATATTGTGGGAGTTTCACAGGTGTTGTAACCAGTTTGCCATACAGCGATAGGAAGAGAAGAGGGAGGAGCACAATCTACACTCCCAAAGACCACATCGTGACGGTAGAGGAAGATCCTCATGGCACGTTTACAGACAGGGTATCTGTCTTTGCTTATCCCTTTACTGCTGAGCTAGAATCTAGGTAGTTGTTTTATTTGGGTTGAGGTGAGACTTTCAGAGGGGGCAGGTAGTGCCTGAGTCAGTGTTATATTATTTTGCTCTGTGGAGGTACCTTCTGCAGCTCTGGACAATTCTAATGAATTATTATATTTGATATTTATATATTTTTAATAGTGTTACCCATTGAGTATTTATATGTGCCTGTGGAATGTTGCAGTGCATACAAAAAATATTATTTACATGAACTTTGCGACCTTTTGCCACACATTCAGGCTTCAAACATAAGATATAAACTGTATTTTTGCTTGAAGAATCCAACTAACAAATTAGGACACAATCATGAAGTGGAACGGCATTTATTGGATATTTCAAACTTTTTTAGCAAATCAAAGAAACTTCGAAACGTTAGGCGTACCGATTATTCAGGCCTTTGCACTTCAGTGCAGCAAACTCTCTCAGAAGTTCAGTGAGGATCTCTGAATGATCCAATGTTGACCCTAAATGACTAATAGTGATGAAATGTGATCACCTGTGTAATCAAGTCTCCGTATAAATGCACTGCACCCTTTGATAGTCTCAGAGGTCCGTTAAAAGCGCAGAGAGCATCATGAAGAACAAGGAACACACCAGGCAGGTCAAGATGCTATTTGTGAAGAAGTTTAAAGCCCAGTTTGGATACAAAAGATTTCCCAAGCTTTAAACATCCCAAGGAGCACTGTGCAAGCGATAATATTGAAATGGAAGGGAGTATCAGACCACTGCAAATCTACCAAGACCTGGCCGTCCCTCTAAACTTTCAGCTCATACAAGGAAGACTGATCAGAGATGCAGCCAAGAGGCCCATGATCACTCTGGATGAACTGCAGAGATCTACAGCTGAGGTGGGAGACTCTGTCCATAGGACAACAATCAGTCGTATATTGCACAAATCTGGCCTTTATGGAAGAGTGGCAAGAAGAAAGCCATTTCTTAAAGATATCATAAAAGTGTTGTTTAAAGTTTGCCACAAGCCACCTGGGACACACCAAACATGTGGAAGAAGGTGCTCTGGTCAGATGAAACCAAAATTGAACTTTTTGGCAACAATGCAAAACGTTATGTTTGGCGTAAAAGCAACACAGCTCATCACCTGAACACACCATCCCCACTGTCAAACATGGTGGTGGGAGCATCATGGTTTGGGCCTGCTTTTCTTCAGCAGGGACAGGGAAGATGGTTAAAATTGATGGGAAGATGGATGGAGGCCAAATACAGGACCATTCTGGAAGGGAAAGCGCAGTGGGTGTGCAAGAGACCCTGAGACTGGGACTGAAGTTTACATGCCCCGGCAAGACATGATTATCCCAGAACTTGTAAGAAAGAAAGCAAGATCTACAATGGGAATGGTTTAAAAATAAACGCTATCCGGGTGTTGGGAATAAAAAGTAAGTCCGAGTCAGACTGAATCCAATCGGAAGTCTGTGGAAGGAACCCCAAAGAAGCTTGCACATTTCTTCAAATGCTCTCCATCCGCCTCCACTGGGCTCAAAACCCTGTTTGCCAGGGAGAAGAGATGGGAAAAAAATTCTAATTTTCTACATTCAACTGATAGAACTATACCTAGGCGACCTATTTATAATACTTGTGAGAAGATGCGCTACCAAAGTATTAACTAAAGAACAATATTACCACTTTGCACTTATTTTTCAGTTTGATTGTTAAAGTTGAAATATCGGCAAATTATGGTTCCACGTCATGATTGTATCCACTTGTTGTTGATTCTTTACCGAAATACACGGTTTTATATATCTTTATGTTTGAGGCCTGAGAAGATGTGGCAAGGTGCAAAGAGTTCAGAGGGCTGAATGGCTGCATGAAGACACTGTATATAATACATAGCATAGATATTATATATTACACTGTATATTATATATTACACTGTGACAGTAAGTTGTTCCAGAGCTGCAGAATACTCTGATAGGTAAATCCGTTGAAGAGTTTCGGCCCAGAAACACCTAAAACAGGTGGGAGGCATTCATTTATTCAGTTAGTTTTCTTTCTAATTATTGCACTAAAACAACAAGGCTTTAACATACAACAATTGGAATTTTGCAGGTTTGATTTCATATCGACAAATCAAATAGGCTGTTCTAAATAGTTAGACCTAATCTATGGATTTCATGATAAGTTACAGATATGCATCTGTTGGTGTGATCATAAAGGTAGTCAGTATCAGGTGTGATCAGTTACCTCCCAGTATCAGTCAGTGCCTCATGCAGTGGCCCATCTCCTTCCACATAATTTTGTTTTTAGTGTGAATACGGTATCATGAAATTGCAAGAC
The DNA here is from genome assembly GCF_034236695.1 of Oncorhynchus nerka. NCBI lineage: Eukaryota > Metazoa > Chordata > Actinopteri > Salmoniformes > Salmonidae > Oncorhynchus > Oncorhynchus nerka. Next base: position 21,958,925 of record NC_088410.1, on the reverse strand, counting down.
TCAAATAGGCAGAATGAATCATTGTTATTATCAGCAAGATAGGGAGATTAGCTGGGCTTATTACATAGTGCCGATGGGTGGGAGCTCTTTGGTGATCGTTAGTTCTTAACTATACACACACCAAAACACAGTGGGATTTAACTGTTTATGGTTTACAGCGCATCTCATTAGCGTTTGGATCACCGTATGGCTAGGAACCGTCTCCTGTCTTCCAACACAGAAACATATAATGGGCATTCTGCCAAGGTCTGAGGGGTGTGTCTCCCTCCTGTCTCCCAGCACCTACAGAACCCAGCTATATGAGACACCAAAATAGCTAATTCAAGACTCTCTTCAGACAACATTTCCATCCCTTGAATATGCCTGCCATTTTCTGACATTTATTCTGCACATTGTGATGGAATGTGAGTTAATGAAATAAACCAGCTCTGAACACATACCACACACAGGACTCCTACTTCAAGACACTTGATAAATATGGATCCCGGGAAACTTATATCATACTACACAGGTTACCATGGTATTGAACTAGTAAACTGTTGAGAATAGGAGATGGATGACTCTTCACAAAGATGTTTTCTTGAAGACTATGTTTAGGATCTGGAACTGGTGCCAGAGAGGAGGAGATGAGAGAAAGAAAACATCTTTTGAGCTTTCTAGTGTTTATCATTGGCACTGGATAGGCTCAAACCACTTTCCACAAAAGACAGATGGATTTCTCTTGATGTGATGGCTGGTGTCTAGTCACTCTGCTGATTGAATGACTCTTTACCTGCTGATCTTCCTTCTATATAGGCTACTCTCCTGTAGCAGGCGTTGGTGTGTAGTCAGGTCTCCGGTTGATTGAGCTCTTCCACACATTAGCAGCTATAGAGCTTACTCTCCCCTGTGTGTATGCGTTTATCAATAATATTCAAGCGATCCTGAATGAAATTAAACTCTTACAAATCCACGGCTATAAGAACCTTCTATACTCTCCTTATGTGTATGCATTGGTATTCCAGTCAAGGATCCTGAATGAATTCAGCACTACACACAGTCACAGCTATAAGGCTCTCTCCCACTGTGTGTATGCGTTGGTGTATAATCAGGGATCCTGGATGATTGGCTCTTCCCACACTGAGTGCTGGCTATAAGGCTTCTCTCATGTGTGGATGCGTTGAGTAATGTCGTCAGGAGGTAGGTCTCGAAGGCTAAGCTCTTTACACTGACCCCACAGCTATAAAGAACTGTCTCTCTGTGTGTTCATGGTGTGTAGTCAGGTGATCTCCCCGGCGGTAAATATTTGCTGATCGGCGATGGGCTTCTCTCTGTAGTAGCCTTGCGTTTGGCGGTATCTAGTCAGGGTCTCTGATGTACAAGCCCTTCCACGCAGTCGGCTATAAGGCTTCTCTCCTGTGTGTATTACGTTCGTGTATAGTCAGGTGTCTGTTTATTAGGCACTCTTCCACTGATCACATTCTCAGCAAGACTTCTCTCACTGTGGTATAACGTTGGTGTGGCAATCCAGTTGTCTCTGAATTGGTGAAGCTCTTCCACACTGATCACAGCTATAAGGCTTCTCTCACCTAATATTGTGTAGCTATCACGTTGTTGTCTAGTCAAGGTCTCTGATAAATAAAGCACTTCCACACCATAAGTCACGCGATAAGGTTTTCTCTCTCTTGGTATACGTGTTTATGTGTTGTCTGGGCTCCTGGTCAGATGAGTGGCCACCCTGATAAGCCCAGAGGTGCGGTATCTCCCTGTATGAATTACATAAGTAAATTTAGTGTTTTAGAATCAGCTAGGCTCTTTTGCGAGGCAGTGGTACAGTTTCTCACACGGTGTAGATCGCTCTGTGAATGATCCAATTCCTTCTATTGTAAAACTCTTCCCACGATCCCAAACATGATGATAGAGGTTTCTTTATACATCTCTTAACATTTATGAGGTATTCTGATCTGGAAGGGAATACTCTTTCCTCCTCAGCATCATGATATTGTAGGAGTACTAGATAAATAAGCCCTTCACTGAAACAGCGATTAGGATGTCCCCTGTAAAACAAAGACATTAAATCATTAGTTCTGAAATGTGGGTCCATGACAGATGGTATTTCCATTAAATGCCTAAGATACAGCACTGCGTCGGCAATATTTTTTCCCAGTAATAATTGTGCGCAATATTCATTTTAAGTCCTCTGTTATATAAAATGAGAGTGCCATTTATTACAGAACACATGAATTGGGTGTTGATTAGTTAGTTTGTGCATGGTAGACTTGTAGGTATTTTTAATTCAGCATTTTGTGATTTTATCGATGAACTACAATGAATTTTACAACACTATTAATATTAACTCGTGGGTTTACCAAATAGGTGGAGAGTATGATTTACGGCGCGAATAATGTGACTGTGCTTGAGTAGTCAATTAGTATAGAATTTGATTTAAACATGGACGGGCGGAAGTAGAACAATTTCCCTCATAAACCTGTTTATATGGACCTGTCTAAATCAGTACGTATTTTGAAATAAATACAAAATAAGGCGATCAAAATAAACTTTCTGTGTGGCCATGTTATTTAAGCATATTTGATTGGGTTGAATAAATAAGATGCATCACTTTCAGTTTTCCTGAACTCACTTGGACTCGAGCCAAAAGAATGTTATGGCGCTGCTTGCCACTATTTTGTAATATAATCCCAGAAGTTTGTTTGTTTCAGTCTTGTCCTGTTAAGTGGCTTGGTTACTTTATTTGTTGCCAATAGTGTTTATTTCTGTGAAAAACTTCCTCTTGGATGACTTGTTTTTATTTAGTTGAGCACTTACCATATGACGAGATATTAAAGTATGTAGAAATCCAAACTTTTTTAAGAGTTACACTTCTTAAAATCGACCAGATATTTAATCAATATATGCTTAATCAATTATTTTATTACAGAAACAGACGTAGTCTAATCCACACCATAGTTCTTGCATAATGATCACGCATCTCCTGTTCTCTTCTCCTCTCTCAGTTCCGCTCTGTGATATTTCCTGCACCCAGTCTGACCAGACCCGGCAGTAAAGTGCAGAGCATTGAACCACGGGACTCCCAGGGGTGAAGTGGGGCAGGCTGGCTTGTCCTGTTGGTACCAGCAAGTATTCTACATTGAATTAACATTAAACCAAATATTTTGTAATTTATTTCCAGAGCCTCCTGATTTTAGTGCATCCTAGACCTCTACTTTTTCATCAAATACTGAATCGTTCTGCTTCCCACTAATCGAAGAGCATTGACTGGGTGGAATGGGCTGGATTTCCACCCATATATCATATAGTCATTTCCCTTTCCAAACAACGTGATGAAGAGTGAAGCAAAAGAAGGGGAGGAAGGATGCTTCTAGACCCCCAAAAATCTGTCTTCATAACTCATTTGATCCAAATATAAAATTCATTGCCGATTGAAGTTGTTTAAGAGTGTATTGATAAGCCGGACACTTGTATATGGTAAGTAGTGACTTTGTCACTAGATTACCGCAAACAAACCCTAAACCACCCATTTGCCATTGTCGTGACCAACATGTGATTTTGCCTAACCTGAACACTTGCTTTGGCATTATGCTAATCCTTATAAATCATAAATGCAAATAGAATTAGACTCTGTTTACATACCTTCTCCTGCCCTCTCGTTGGCTGTAATAGTTACACCTGATCTTTTATTTTTCAAATTTTCCTTCAATTTTTAAGACATTTCATTTTCTTTGTTTGAGACCACTTGAGTATCGGGTCAAATAATAGACAATGTGAAATCAGCGAAGGTGTAGGCATGGGAGGAAAGGAGAGATAGTAGGTCAGTCTGAGTTCCTAAACCCTTGAGTATGATAGTAGTAGTGGCTACTTATTGAAAGAAAAAATCCAGCAGGATTTTCGTCATATTTTTTTGTCCCAGCCGTTTAGGCAACACATCAATGTGGGAGGATCCGGGAATGATGAAAAGTAGGCCTGGACATTTGTACAGCACACCGAGGCATATAGACTTACCCGATCCATTAGCAAGAAGCCTATTTGTTTATTTGTGGCATGACATGTTATGAGTTGTCTGGTTAGACTACTTTACATTGTAGTGTTCAGATGTGAGGAGTTTGCTGAAGAAAAAATCGATTCTCCAGGAAGCTGCGACAGGTGCGCTACCCTGGACCAGAGCAGTCAGGCGTCTGTTTAAATATCAAAAACGTAAATAAGTTGAACAAATAAACGTCTCATGCTTCAATATTGCTTAGAAAGTTCTGGATAACATTTAGCGTGATCTATAAAAGTGAAAAGCGTTGCTTACGCCTAGAATCACATGACATGCATTATAATCTCGCTGCCCAGCAGCCACTTGGTTACACATGCGCGAGGAGTATCTCAACAGGCTTTATACTCTCAAGGTATCTGGTTTCTCGAACAACATTGTCGTACTCTAGCAATTAGTTCATATTGAGTGAATCTATTTTACACGGAAGGAAATTATGAAGATACTTTGAGGTAATTGTTCCAATATGGTTGAATAATTAAGGAGATGTTCTTATCTAAGCAAACAGGGCGAAAACGATTTTCTTATTTTGAGAGATGTTGCAGATAAGCGGATAGTCAGACAGCATTTACCCAGGCAAATAATTTATGTTTATTGGGTCTGCCCAGAGCCAGAGTCCACAGTAAGGATGACCAGGATGTTCTCTGTTTGAAGGCAGGTCTGCTCCGGAGCAGAGGCAGTAGGGATGACCACAGGGATGTTCTCTGTTTGGTGAGTCACTGCCAGATCCAGGTCGAGAGCGAGAAGGATGACCAGGGGATGTTCTCTGTTTAGTGAGTCTACTCCCAGGGCCAGGAGGCCAGTAGGGATGACCAGGGGATGTTCTCTGTTTGGTGAGTCTGCCGGAGATCAGAGGCGGTAGGGATGACCAGGGGATGTTCTCTGTTTTGGTGAGTCTGCCAGATCCGAGGCAGTAGGAGGATGACCAGGGATGTTCTGCTCTGTTTAGTGGTCAATGCTTCCAGATCAGAGGCAGTGAGGGATGACCAGGGATATTCTCTGTTTGGTGAGTCCTGCCCAGAGCCAGTCAGGCGCAGGGATGACCAGGGATCATTCTCTGTTTAGTGAGTCCTCCCGAATCAGAGGCCAGTAGGAGCTGACCCAGAGATATTCTCTTCATAAGTATGGTGTTATTTTCAGTCCTGCTAATAATTCAAAGAATATAATTAGGACTTTGGGCTTTAGGAAGGCCAAATTTTATTTTCTTGTGGGGATGTGGTAGGTAGAGTTATCAAATATATACATAAGTAAGTAAGTACCCAGATACTTAAAACCTAAAGTAGTATAAGAAATTATTTTGCTTAAATGCCACCACCCCTCGTAAAATGTTCTTCAAGCCCAAACTGCTGATCCAAATGTATTGTATTTATAACTAACTCCACGCTACAATCTGCCCATATAACATATACAATAAATAAACAATAAAGATACTTTAATTTCAAATAACCAAATAAAATATATTGTAAGCTATAAAGCAAAACGTTAACAACTATTGACAAGCTCATCTCTACTGCTAGATACTTTCCACGTTTCACTCGTCTAAGGTTTCTTGCTGTTAACGTCACCTTGGCAATGGCCTATAGAGTAGTAGAACCTGAATTACCAAGCAAGGTTACTTGAAGAGTTCAAATCCCAGTGAATAAAGTACAATCTGTGATTCTGCACCTGAACAGGCTATTAACCCTGTTCTAGGCCATCATTGAAATAAAATTTATTTGTAGCAGCTTACATAAAAGTTAAATAAGGTAAATTAAAAATTAAAAAAATGTCACATAGACCATACAGATCAATTACCACGGCAATGAGTTACAGTCATTGCAAAGAAGTTTTGAGGGTATACAAATACCATTTTCAAAGTCATAACGCCTCGGTTGTATGATGTGAATTTTACTATACTTGAAATGTTATGGTGATCAGATGAATTGCAAGTCCCTCTTTGCGGTACAAGATGGAAGCTAGATCACAAACCCATTCCACCAGAACTTCAAGCACCCTGCGACCTTGGACCAGCTGACATGAAGTATCAGTGATTCTTTAAATTCTTGCAAGTGGGGTGTTGTGTGAGACAAGGAAACTGGAAGTCACTCTATCATTGCTAGTTAGTTTTGAATAACTTGAATGAGAGAGCTTCCAAAGGAGGTAGTGCTTGGAACCATTGCCAGTAGATTGTACCCTAAATCAAACATTTGCGGATCTTCAAGGAGAAGGCAGTTTCAATTGTTGTGAAGAGGCTTAGGCACCCAAGAGAGAAAGTCAACTAAGCGCCCAGGACCGTCTCATAAAGTTGATTCAACTCAGGATGAGGCACCCCACCAGCACAGAGCTTGCTCGGGAATGGCAACCAGGCAGGTGAGTGCATCTGCCCACGCTGGTAGCGAAGACTTTGAGAGGATGGCCTGGTGTCAGGGCCCGTGAAACCACTTAACCTCTCCCGGGAAGGAAAAGCATAAAGGACAGACTGATATTCTCAAGAGTACACGGGGGAATTGGACTGCTGAGGACTGGGAATGGTCTTATTTTCTCTGACTGAATCCCCTTTCGATTCATTTAGAAATCGAAAAAACTTGTTTGGAAGACCAGAGTGGCGCTTCTCTACATCGGTCTGTGTCATGCCAACAGTAAGCGTCTGACACCATTCATGTGGCAAAGTTGCTTCTCAGCCAAGAGGTAGGCTCACTCTGTTTTGCCTAAGACACATGCATGAGATAAAGGTGGTACCTTTTTATCCTCAAATATTTCCTCTGTCATCAAAATTAGTTAACAATACCTTTCTAACATGGTGATACGTTAACTAGCAATAATATTAAAAGGTAAGAAAGTTTTGTTAGGGCATAGCAGGTATGCTTGTGCGAAAAGAAGTAAGAATAGAGTACCTACCAGACCACACATGTGAGAGGACACAGAGTGCCTATTACCAGATAGCCGGTGGAGAGAAAAAAGAATACACATATAAAGCCACATCACAAGCACGAGGTAGCAAACACATTGCTCATACAATAATATTAATACTATAATGGCGAAACAATTTCAACAGCAGCTTCCTTTAAAGAAGCGAACTGATCATCAACTTGCCAGTTTTTAATAAATGTATTTTCTAGTGGATGGTAGAGGTATAGATGTGAAGTATTCAGCGGACACAACAAAAACCTTGAAATGTCCACTGATCTTCATGGCCACATGTCATTGGTACACACTCCACCTCATGCGGTTCACTCAACAATACAACTTTAAACAGCCTCACTTTTATAAATGTCCAAATCAAATGCTTGGCAGGGCAATAATGATCCAGCTCAATGAACTTAGGGGAGTGCATTTGAAAATAAGAAAAGTCTGTTACAGGAGTAAGGCGCTGGAACGGGGAGGAAGGAAGAAGGAAGAAATCGGCTGTCTGACTGTCCGATGGTTTATTGGTTTGTATGTAAAGCATAACAATTGCGCGAATCCATACGATCCATAACAGAAAGCGCGGTCCCAAGCAAAGCAACCACGATCCTAAAGCAATCACCCATTGATTGAGTTAGCTGCATTGCATAAACTACAAACGCAAGAAACAATGAAACTTCTGGCACTTGTCGCACACACAATCAAACTGTCGCGCCCACCCGGGCTCTCCCAAAGGCTAGGCGAATCTTTGGCTATCACATACCGCCCATATCATTACGCCAGTGGCGGCGCATTAACCATGCAGATTTCGCCGCAGCGTTGTCATAAACCCACGGTGACCTTCAAGTGTCAAAGGGGAACAAAACCGTCTGATATTTTGGTTCCATGGCCAGGAAACTCTGGACCATGGTCATTGAGAGCTTGTGGTCGATCACTCAGAAGTGGTGGACAAACAAATACCCCAGATTCTGACAAACTCCAAGCATTGATTATGCGGAATAGAAAGCAAAATCAGTAAGCTGATCAGGATGTGGCCCAGGGTTCATTTTGAGCTGGCATGGAATTGGATTACAGAGTCTTGGAAAAGGTCAACACTGCGAAATATTGACTCTCTTAGTAACCCTCATATATTATCAACATAAACCTTTAGCATATAGAATACTTATAGTTTAGATTTTACTTAATTTTCCACATAATAAACATCTGACAAAAATATCTAAGAACACTGAAGCAGCAAACTTGCTGGAAATTATATTATATGCGTTCTCAAAAACGTTTAGCCCCTGACTGTAGATGAATTGTGTTATGTAGATTACACGTCACAACCCTGCAGCCATGAGAGGGGCGGGTGGTCTTATTATGGCAAATGTACAGCTCCTGTAAGACATATTTCTCCCAATTATTCAAACTTATTTTATTCTCATTATCTTGTAGCCTGTAGCATTGTTTGTTTTGGAACTCGGAGTGGCACAATATATCACCAGGTGCTCTTCTCACGACAATTCAACTCGGCATAGTTCAACTGAACATAACAAAATAGAGAATTACCCACACAGATGTCATTTTCACGATGGATTCCCATTAAGCTTTTCCATTCTGCCAGAATTTCGTCACGATGATAAAGTAGAAGCGGTAAGGTATAAATTATTATCAGGGTAGCCTTACAAGTAGAAGAGAGAAGAGCGAGGTTTTGATAATACCTTGTTAGATGTATGAAACAAAGTCTAAGGTCTATAGATTTGACACCCCGTCCCGGATGTAGAGGCCTAAGGTAATTTGAGTGAAGGACTGTCTTACTATATCATGTCTCCTCTGACTAGCCAACATGTCAGTAAGGGCTTTGCTAACAAATCTATTAACTTCTTATGGGCCTTGTTATACAAGGGCCTATGTTTTCTTCACCACAAGGCCAGAGTTACGTCAGTCAGCTATTCTGCACAAAGAGAAGGAAGTTGTAAAAATATCCTATTAAGATCCTACAATATAATTGGACCACGGTACTCTCACTGGCATCTCTTTGCTGGCCGTCAACGGCTGGCCAGTCGGCAATGACTCCAGGCAAGTGAGTAGAGGAGCACTTAGTGCAGCCTGGCTTTGGCATGGACCGCGGCATTTGAGTTTTCCACCCATTTTAGAAGTAATGGAAAACTAGGTGGGACTTGATAGCAAGTTCAGGAAGGATAAAAAAGTATATCAAGTCCGGCAGGAAGGTCTGCTAATTAATTATACTCTAAAAACAAACATTGCTGACTGCAGGTGGCGGAAGTCTATAGGACTTTTGCTATTCAGGCATTACAGGCTCCAGCACAGATGACATGATTTACCTTTTTAATTTATTTTAAAGCTATATATTTGCACATAGAAGAACCCAGCCTATTTTACAAGGTTTGAGAAGACGGTTGGACGGTGGAATATAGAGCACTTCCTGGTTTCTATGGTGAATACCAGCGTAAGACATCATCTGATCATCTGTGTCTGCGCAATGCTTGTACTGCGAGAAGGAGTCATAGCCATGCCTGAGCCGTTTGACGCCAAATTGGTTTAAGCGTCTAAGCGTTGGAAGAAAGGCGAATAACATTACGGTTGAAGAAAAGAAAGAGAAATACAGTAGCACGATCATTGGCGCCAGATGCTGAGCAGTGCGCACTTCCGTTTGTGTCAGCACACCTCCGTTTATCGCTTTGCCCGTTTATCAGCTGCACCCCCGTTTGTCAGCACACTTCGTTTGTCGCTTCTCCGTTTGTCGCACTCGTTGTCCTTTATCCCCGTTTGTCAGCACACCGTTTATGCTTTTCCTCCGTTTATGCTTCACTCATTTGTCGCCACACTCCGTTTGTCTTCTTTTGCCGTTTGTCACTTTTACTTCGTTTGTCAACACACTCCTGATACGTCAGCACACTCGTTTTGTCTTTGCTTCGTTTGTCGCACACTCCGTTGTCAACACACTTCCGTTTATCAGCACACTTCCGTTTATCGCTTTGCCGTTCAGCCGTGGTTAGGTTGAAAATGCTTTATCCCCTGAAACCAGAAAAATCCCATGCACCCTTGGCAGCTAGGCTGATTCACACATACAGGTTGTCAGTCATTTGAGTTCCAGACTCACAGAAGTCCATTTCTCTGCTGTCTCTTCTGTCAGGAGAGTGGGTTGGAGGCCGCTTCTCCCTGTTTGCGAATGATGGAAGATAAATAAAATGAACGAGTGATTGGGATGGGTGAATTAATCAGGTAAAATCCCAATATAATGTGAGATCAATGATTGTAAAACCAAGAATATGAGAAAGAGGTTGGTCCTCACTCACCTGAACCACATAAGCTTGAGTGAATCAGAGACATACACCATGATTTCTATAGCTAAGCTTCCTTCGACGATTGTTCCCACACAGACAGCACAGGAAAATTCAAGTTATTGTGGCCTTCCTACTGTACGAGTTTCTTAGCATATTATCCTCTGCCTGACTAGGTTGGGGATCAGACGATACCACCACACCAACCATGTCATTCTTTTAAGCATATTTAATTTCTGAGTTTGGGAGAAAAAAGTTTTTGTTTGCCAAAGCAATTTACAAACTGCTGCGGAACCATAGACTCAATCAAAGAAATTAACTAGCCTTTACTTGTGTTAGCACATACACGGAGTCATCTTCATCTATACTTTCTGAATTAAAGTATTTATAATACCAATCATTCTAAGTTATTCGAAAACCCAGGTGTTTTTAAAGTATCCTTACTTCGATTATGACCTTACACCAATTAAGATCTTGATGTAAGATGTTTTACATGACTAATGCGCAATCAGTTTTAATAGGAAGTAGTTAGTATGTATAAAGCCCCTAGTTATTTGGTTTTACCGGTGGTGAGAAATTACTAGGTAAATACCCCGAAAACACTACATAAAATGCATTTTCTTGTGTATCATACTTTACTATTCATATTACCTGACAACACACCATACTACATTACTAAAAATATAATGTACACCTCCATATTTTTCAGTACTTTTAGAAATTGCCATTTGTTTTTCAGATACTTATGGGGACAGGAAAGTGTCCAATTCCTGTATTATCAAGAGAACATGCCTGATGTCCCCTACTGCCTCAGTCTGGTGTTATTAAACACAAATGCTTTGTTTTTGTAAATGATATCTAAGGTGTTGGATTGAAGCTGACTATCTGTAAATTAAAAATAAAGAAAAATGGTGCTGTCTGCTTTGCTTAATATAAGGAATTTTAAAATGATCACCTACCTCAGATTTGGGTACATCCATAGAATATCTGTGTTCCTTTAATGTTCTACTCAGTTTCCAGCAGCCATGAATCTAAGGCATTGGCTGGTGGGCACATGCTGGTTTCCTGCATATTTCATATACCCAGTCATTTTCTATCAAACAGTGAAAAGAAGGAAGGAAGCCCAGGGGGGATAACTGGGCCTAAAATCTGTCTTCTGGCTTATTTGATCTTATATGCATTTGCACGTATAGCAGTTGGTTGTTAGGTGTATTGAAGTAAAAGTGGACGTGTGATGACCCTGTAACGGCTTTGAGGTTGCTATACGAGAGACAGTCCTATTTAGGTAAAATACTCAAGTATTATGCAGGAACGGCTCAAGATAGAAATAAAGAAAGAACGACGGTCCATCGCGGCTTTAAGACATGAAGTTGGTCTCAGTCGGAAGATGCAATCACAAACCATTAGTGCTATGATGAGCTTTGTGCTCTTGAGGGCCATACATGAAGAAGGAACTCAGGTTGCACTCTGCTTGCGGGGATAATTTCATTAGGTACCCAGACAAGAGGAAATGCAGTGATTACGGTGCTGTGCGAAAGTATTATTTATGGACACCGTTGCTTTTGCCACATTTGAGCTTCCAAACATAGAAAGATATAGACATATTTTTGAGAGAATCAACAGCAAGTGGGACTAATCATGAAGTGGAACAAATCAAAGGCGAAAGATTCGTTTTCGATTATTTCAGCCCCTTACTTTCACGAGTGCAACAAACTCTCTCCGGAGAGTTCGGTGAGGATCTCTAGATAGTCCAGTATTATAAATGACTAATGATGATAAATACAATCACCTGTAATAATCAAGTCTCCGTATAGAAACTGCCTGCACTGTGATAGTCTCAGAGAAAGTCGTTAAAGCGCAGAGAAGCATCGCGAAGAACAAGGAACACACCAAGTTGAGTCCAAAGATCTGTGAGAGAGAAGTTTAAGGCGGTTTGGATACCATTTCCCCAAACTTTAAACATCCCAAGGGAGCACTGTACAGCGATATGTGAAATGCGGGAGGAGTGTCAGACCACTGCCGTCTACCAAGACCTGGCGTCCTCCACAGAAGCTTTTAGCTCCTTTACAAGAGGAAGGCCCGGTCAGAAATACAGCCAAGAGATACAATCCACTCTAGGATAGACTGCAGAGATCTACTGGCTGAGTAGAACTCTGTCCCTGGAACCCAACAATCAGTTGTATATTGCTCAAATCTGGTCTTTGGGAGAAATGGCAGAAAAGCCCATTTCTTAAAGATATCCATAAAAAGTGTTTAAGTTTTACCACCGGCCACCTGGGAGACACAGGCAAAAACTAGCCAGGGAAGGAGGAATTTACTCATGAATCAAGGTGAAATAGGGAGTGGCTTTTTGGCAGCAATTACAAAGAAACGTTATATTGCCAGTCAAAACAACACACAACTCATCACCCTGAACCTTACTGTCCCCACTCTAAGGCATGTTGGTAGCAGCATATGGTTGAACCTGCTTTATTCAGCGAGGACAGGAAGATAGTTAAAATTGATAGGAAGATAGATGGGGCCAAATACCAGGACCATTCTGGAAGGCACAATTAGATCTGCACAAAGGGCCTGGACTTAGGGATGATTTGTCTTAACAGACAGTCAAAAAATAAAGCAAAATCTACAATGGAATGGATTTCCAAAAAAATAAACATATCCCAGGTGTTGACAAATGGAGTCAAAGTCGGAACCTGAATCAATCAATCATGAAAGAACTAAAAGCTTCAGCTGTTTCCACACCTAAAATCTCTCCATCAAACTCCTGAGCCTCGCTGGCTGCCCAAGAAGGAGAAGTAGGAAAAATGTCAGTCTCTCCAATGTACCAAGGCTGATGGGCATACCACAGCTGACTTACGCGGTAGTAAAACGACAAGGTAGGCTGAAGTGTGTGGGGGCTAAATGATTTTTGCCTTCGTTTTCCAGTTTGATTCGTTAAAAAGTTTTAGGAAATATCAATAAATGTAGATTTCCACTTCACGGCAATTGTGTCCCAGCATTTGTTGATTCTTATAAAAATACAATTTATATATCTTTATGTTTTGAAACCTGAAATATGGCAAAAAGTGCCAAAAGTTCAAGGGCTGAATACTTTCATAAGCACTGTGTGCCTCAAATTACTGGCCAAATAATGCTTCGGGTTGAGTAACAGACATCTCAAACATCAGCTGTTCCAGAAGGAGACTGTGAATCAGACCAGCTTCATGGTGAGTTGACAGAAAACCACTGCCTAAAGGACCACGAATAAAGGTGGGGCTTGCCAGGCCCAGAAGCTGCAGGCAATGGACATTGGGCAGTGGGGAAATCTGTTCTTTGGTCACAATGAGTCCAAATTTGATTTTTAGTTTAAACATCGTGAGGGTGGAGCCAAGGAAGAGGATACACCTAGTCAGTTGTCAACAGATGTATTCAACTGAATGTGTCTTCACATTTAACCAACCCCTCTGAATAGGTGAACCAGATGAGTCTCTGCATGTGTGGATCCCACCGTGAAGCAGGAGGTGTTACGGTGTGAAGGTGATTTGCTGTGACTTGCTGTCTGTGATTATTTAGAATTCAGTGCACCTTATTAGCCATGGCTACCACAGCATTCTGCCTTGTCATCATCCACATGGTTTTTGCTAACCAGGTAGGGACTATCATTGTTTTCAACTTGGGACAGCATTAGAAACTTACCTCCAGGCTGTTGTAAGGGCTATTCCGACCAAGAATGAGAGTGATGGGTGCTGCATCGGGATGACCTGGCATCTGCAATGCTGAATCTCAGCAGGTGAGATGGTTTGGATGAGCTGGACTGCAGGAAGTGAAGAAGAAAAGCTGCCAAAGAGACTCAGCATATGTGGGAACTCTGTAGAGAGCAAGATGTACATATAGGAAAGAAACAATGCTATATACAAGAAAATATAAAATTGCATTTGTATTCTGGTGTCATTGTCTATTAATATAGGACAGGAAGCTAAGTGAGCCATGAGGGCATAGGACAGCTGGACATACCAAGGGGCAGAGGGACACCCAGGAGGGGTCAGCCAAATGATAACTGATGGACTATGAACATAGAGCATATATTTTGAGACATGAACAGAAGGGCAAAGTCTACTGGTCTAATAAGGACAGAAACAAACATAAAGGGCCCATGGGATAAGATGAAACATGTATTATTTGAGGACATGAGAGTCCTGTCGCCATTATCTTGATAAAAAGCAGATATAGGCATTATTATAGGCGTAGACAAGCAGGATGCACAGATTGGGGATATAATAATTGCTTCAGATGCGGTGGGAAATAGCCATTTGCATGGGGATGGACTCATATATGTTGTGTGTATGCTTTCGTCAAATGATGCTCTGGAAGAATGTGTGTTCATGGACCATCTAGGCTTCTGATATGTTTGTGTAAGCCTGTGTTGGTTACAAGTTCTTGTGAGTGTTATATTTTATGCGCGATCCTCCTGACATCTCCCCTTCAGGGAATGTTGGAGAAAGCATTCCAGGTCACTGCTCATGAGGCTGGTTGAGATTATGCAGAGTGTGCAAAGCTTACTACGGCGATTCACTGTGGCCCTGACTACATAGTTTTGATGCTTCACTGTTATCCTACAATGCCAGAAAACAGTCAAGTAAAGAAAAACCCTTATAATGGTCGTGGACAAACTTTTGGCGCATTTTTGTATTACAATAAGAGGATTTGAGATATACCATTAAAATCATTGGCTCGATCTAACAACATCATTTGACCCACTGTAAGTATTTTATTACACTTCATATGTAAAAAAGACAGTGAAGTGATGAAGGGTTTAAAAAGAAATGTCAACATCTTTAGGACCAGCAAAGGAATTTATACGAGGAGCTGAATCCTTATAAAAATGGTGTAGATTTTAAAGTCTGTGCTTGATAAGCAGGCGTTGAGTCAGATAATGGATTTGGTAGTAATCTGTGAATACATGAATACAGATATTGTTGAAACATTATTCTACATTATGATTATTTTAATGGATAACAGGTTATTGAAAAAATTGTCTGAACCCTTACCACACAGCACTTCTACTCCAGGAAGGCGTGGTACATAAGATCAGAGGCGCTGCATATTATCTTGACACTGAGTTACCGCCGTAATCAGACTTAGTTAGAGGGGCAGAGAGAATGGATAACTCTTTTTTGCAGCATGTTTTCTATTGAAGCTTTGCCAAGGATCTGAGAGGGGACGGTGCCGGAGAGAGGAGAATGAAAGAAAAATGTTGTGATTTCAGTGTTTTTGGTGGCCCTGAATGAGACTAGCTCTTTCACATAGACAGAATGTAGGTTTCTCTCTGTGCGTGAAGGCGAGGTGTAGTCAGGGCAAATCTTGAGCAAAACCCTCTTGCAGTCACTGGCTGGGAAACTCTCTCCTGTAATGTGATGACCGTTGGTGTAGTTGGGATCTACTGATTGATTGAAGCTCTTCCCACTGATGACAATATAAGGCTTCTCTCCTGTATCGTTGGTGTGCGAGTCAGAAGTAGACTTAGACATATTACACTGATGGCAAGCTGCAGGACTTCTCTCCTGTGTGTATTCGTTAGTGTGTAATTGGTGCTCCTGGTTGGTGAAGCTCTTCCACGGTCACGGCTATAAGAAACCTCTCCTGTGTGTATGCGTTGGTGTTTTTAGTCAGGACTCCTGATTGACTAGAAGCTCTTCCACACTGATCCGCAGCTATGAGCTTCTCTCCTAATAATGTAGTATGGCTGAATTGCCGTGCAGTCAGTTGTCTGGGTTCCTGAGCTCTTCCTATTGATAACAGCTAGGCTTCTCTCCTGTATTATTGTCGTTGGTGAGTCAAGTCTCCTGGTGATTAAACTCTTCCCACATTAATCATAGCCTATAAGGCTTCTCTCCTGTGTGTATGCGTTGGTATGTAACCAGGATCCTGATCCCAGGTGAAGCTCTTCCACACTGATCACAGCCTATAAGAGGCTTCTCTCTCCTGTGTATGCGTTGAATTGTTTAGTCAGGTCTCCTAATTGATTAAACTCTTCCCACATGATCACATGCAGCTTCTCTCCTGTGTGTTTTTTGGTATTTAAGTCGTTATCCTGTTCCACAAGCCTCTTCCTGGTAGATATAGGGAAGCTCTCTCCTGTGTGTATGCGTTGATTGTGAAGTCAGTTCCTGAATGATTGAAGCTCTTCACACTGATCGCAGCTATAAAGCTATCTCCTGTGTATGTGTTGATGTGTAATCTGAGGATCCTAGATAATTGACTCTTACACTGATCACAGCTATAAAGGCTTCCTCTCCTTTGTGTATCACGTTTACAACTAATAGTAGTCAGAAGTTCGAGGACGAGTGCAAGCTCACCCCACACTCTTCACAGCTGCCAGAGGCTTCTCTCCTGTAGCTATGCGTTGTGACTAGTCAGAGTGTCCTAGTTCTTAAGCTCTTACCACAATCACAGCTATAAAGCTCTGTGTGTATCGTTGGTATGTTGTCAGATCTCCTGGTTGATTAGGAAACTCTTTCTCACACCCGTCCCCCACGGCTGCAGAGCTTCTCTCTTTTCAATATTGTGTTATTGTCTAGTCAGGTGTCACGGCTTCAGAATGCCACACTGATCACAGCTGTAAGGGCTTTATATCCTGTGTGTATGCGTTTATATCTAGTCAGGTGTCCTGAGTTCCTGAAGAAGCTCTTCATGATCCACGGCTGTGAAACTGCTCTCCTGTGTGTATGCATTGGTATTTGTCAGGCCCTTGATTGGCTGACTCTTACAGTAAGCCCAGAGAGTGGGGCACTCTATTATAATTCTCACAAGTTATAAGGTTTTAGATACTGGCAAACTCTTCCCACTAGGAAACGGTGCATTTTCCTCCCAATGTGAATCTGCTGTGTGTCCAATTCCTCTGTTTTATGAGGAACTCTTTACAGTCAAACATAGCGTAGTCAGGTTTCTTCCTATGAAGTCTCTGATGGTGTTTCTTGAGGTGTTCCTGGTCTGGAAGACTCTTCTCTGTCTTGTCAGCATCATAGCGTTATTGAGGCTCCACTTGAATGATAAGCCCCTCTCACTGAAGAGCAGGTTGGAGCTGTCCTAATGACAAAGAAGTATTGAATAGCATGGACATCTGAAATCAGGGTCTGAGTGGGACACATTAAATGCTGAGAAGGTACCCGTCAAATAAATGAACTACCCCCCAGTGACACTTCTTTTAGAAGCATATTTGATTCGATTCCGGACATGTGTTGTATGTGAGAACTATTTCTATAGGATCTTATACTTTCAGTTTCCTGAACTCACTACTCTGGAACAAAGGAGAAGCTTGCGCTGCTAAGCGCTCAGAACATATGCAGATTAAAATGCCTCTGGATCTGATGAAGGGCGCTACAGTGGCTAATACATAGTAAATTGCTCAGAAAACCAGTGTTTTTAACGGCGTCATGGGTTATCCTTGGCCAATTAAGATAAAGCTGAGTAAAGTGTTTGCAGCTAATACCCATGCTACGGCCTACTGCAACTAGTTCCAATGTCAGATGATGGTGTGGATGTATTTGGTTCTTGCTGTATACCTATTGTGTTGCCATACTAGAACTTGTTGATTTACTTTGTGGAAGATGTAAATGTTAGAGGTCAATGGAGGTGGATAGGGGACTAGGTGTATGAAGGGTTATTGCAGGTGGAGACAAGGGAGTGCAGAGAGAGTTCAACACTCTCAAAACATATTTCTTTCCCTACTGGGAAGGAGGCCAAAAGGCAGCAGTCTTAGTTTCAGTCAGCAGTGATTGGACAGCTGTGGATTAGGGCGAGAATTTGGGGTAGGCCGGTGAGTGGGTGAAAGAGCAGTCCTACTTGACACCATGCCGTCCACAGAGCCGGTTCATATATGGCATCAGGCAAGAAGGCCCACGACAACACCATTGGGAAGGGAACCAGTTAAGTTCCTGCAGGCAGCAGAATGTATTGGCTGTTTAGATGCTCCACGCCTAGTAGGAGGGATATAAAATGGAAATGTTCTTGTGTAATGATATCTTGCCTTCCATGACCAGTGGTGAAATCTTAGATTGGGCACTTTCCAGAGTTCACAGGTTTTTACTCTATTTATTCAGAGACTAACACGTATCAACATACTCATTGTAGCGCTAGTTATTTTATTTGCTGACAAGTCTTTCTGAAGGTTAATATGGATGTGATTAGTAATTGAATTTTACATTATGTCCTCATTGCTAAGGTCTACCCTGTTACATATAGACTGAACTCTTACATTTTTAATATAGGTGAAATACAACTATCTTTAAAGGTTTTCCAAAAGAGCACTGAACATCTAATAGTCCGTCAGGTAAGAAACTGGGTGGCTGGTTCTACTCTATGGATTTACTGCTGTTTTGTAATTGAAACTGAAGGCATCTCAACCCTTCTGTCAGACGCAATGGGAATGTTTTACAACAAAAACTTTTTGTGAGACTGCATTCATTACTACTTCCTGTTGCGCAATACTGGCTTCATTCACGTCCACAAGCAAGTGTTGGCTGATTTGAGACTATTTACATGTAATCTGGTAGTTCTATTTGTTGCACCAGTTTATCCTGTTCACAGCCTTCCTGTACTGTAGCACAGTGGCACTTAATTGTAGTCTGTTTTTATTACGTATACATTTTTCTCAGAGTTGAACATGCTCCTGTACAGAATAGTAAGGTCGGTGCATTTTGCACGTAAAATGGGTGAATGGCCCAAGATATTTTCATATATAATTTATCAGTGTGACTTCAAAAGTATTGCATAGAGATGGCAGGATTCTGATAACAGTGTCCTGTTTTGCTTTTTATCACTGAAGTTCTGAAACTACGATGGCGACATTAAATATGTTCCAATAAATCTACAATCTGCCCATCTTGACCCAGAATTGAGATCATGTTAAATGTGCCCAATGTCCATACCAACAAGGCCGTAGGGAGAGCAATGTGAATACGGTAGACTCAGCAGGTAACTCTACTATACGTTTCAGAACTTAGTCTAATCTACACACCATAGTTCTTTGCCAATGAAATCCATCTCCATCTTCACTTCTCTTCTTCTTCTCACTCTATGGTGTTTCCTGCGAGTCAGCGGGACTAATATTCGCGGTCCTGAAACGTTTGGCCTAAGGGACTCCCGGGAGGGGTGGAGGAAGTGCTTTGTCCTGGTAAGCTGACCGATATTAAACAGTATCATTAAACCCAAATGTTTGTTAATTTTAGTCACCCCTCCTAGTTTGGGCATCTAAATCTCCTTTTGTAAATGTTCAATCGTTGCAACTTCCATAATCTAGTATTGAGTTGGGTGAGCATCAAGGCACATAAGTTCACCATATGTATTATACCGTCATTACCTTTCGAACTACTTTATTTTTTCACGTGTATTTTTTGAACTTATTTATGAGCAAGTCAATTAAGTCAAGTGTACTCATCAGCGTCCTTGGAAGAAGTGGGTTAACTAACTGTCTTGAGGGCAGAAGCGACAGGGATTATGCACCTTGTCAAGTGGGAGTTTGGCTTACACCTTCGGTTGCTGATCCAACTTTACTAACCACTAGACTGCCACAACCAGCTGACATACAGATGGATCAAAGGGCCCAAGAGGACAGGTCAGACTGGACCAATAGCTGTTGAACAGGAAAGTGAAGAGGTGGCTGTCAGGAAGCACAATGTACGAATACCTGGCTTTATGCATGGCAGAGCTGATGGCCGTGCTGCGAGTGGGTGGAAGAAGTCAA